>NW_008620810.1:0-73480 GCF_000691845.1 Merops nubicus | reverse complement strand
AAATGATTCTATGATTCTAATATAGAAGCTTAAACTTAGCTTCTCAAGGTGCAGATTTTAAATAACAATGGTTAGAGTCTAAAGGAAACGTATTAGAAGCTTTCTACCTTTTAAAAAGGTATTTATTTTATTTTAAAGATAAATATTTTTACTTTTTCTTTTCAAAATATTTTCAAAAATTTCTTGAAATATCAGACACCTCTGATTTTGACTACCTGCTGGAAATTAGGTAGTGGTGCTGATTCAATGAAACAATCAGATCATATTTACTTATAATACAGAACTATAAAATCCAGTTTGCATTAAGTGAGCATAGTCTAGATGTCTTGACAGTAAATCTTTGTTAAACTGCTTGCCTTTGTCCCTCTTGGAACACCACCAGAGTTGTCCATGTGGGAAGGATACATTGCAGTGCTGGAGGGGAATCTGGAAGAATTTAACATGTTGCTGAGTACTTCATCCTGCAAAGAAGTTCTTATATAAGAAGTACCCAAGCAGCTTCAATGAACTCATTTTTTATACATGTAGATAAAGGCCTTATACGTATAGTTATATAGCCTGTAGTAAAGAAGTAGTGTCCACACAGTGATTTTGGATTAAAATTGTAGTTATACAGTACATTAGCTGTGACATTTTCTTCCATGAATTATAATGACAGGATTGGTAGTAGATTAGGCTAAAGAGATAAGAGAAATGTCCCGAGGTTCTAAAGAACTATTTATCACTATATCTCACTTAGAAATCCCAGAGAAGAAGGGGACAATTTGTTAAGGGACATGCTGAAAAGCTGTAGAGCAGAGAAGCATGTTCTGTTTGCTGCCAAATAAAGGTTAAAATTACTTTAAATTACTATAAATATTTGCTGTAGATGAGTTTTTGTTCTCTTCAAAGTTTTGGAAAAGAAGTGAAAAAAATATTTTATGGTGATTAATCAACATGTATTGGACTGTATAGAAACTATGTAAAGTAAAATAGGATAGATCATTCCTTGCAACTAGCCACTAATGGCTGAAAGAGGTTAACCGAGGACAAAACTATTACTGCCCACTACTTCTCCAGCTCAATGTAAAATGAATAAATAATAAAATAAAAATCAGAAACTTTATAAAATATATATTTTTTAAAAATATGTATTCTCTTTTGACTGTTTGAACTTCTGCTGTTTCTTCCCTGCCTTGGTGCTTCTCCAGGATGCTGAGCATCCCCTCTGCCCACCTCACAGAAAAGGGTGGACCACTGGGACCATGTTTATTTCTATGTGATAGGCTCAAGGATGTTCGAGTACAAGTGACCTCTCAGCCAGTTTTACTGCCAAGATTAGATGGTGCAACTCTCTCAATCCCAGTGCCATTTCTTCTGCTTTCCCTGCCTGCAGAAACACAAATTCTGATTAGTGTGTTTCAAGTGTTCTTTTCCTTAAACCTTTCTCCTGCATAAATGAGCTGGTGATGGATTTCTGCTGAATAGTTTTGAAGCATCTCTGCACCTGACTTCCCAGCACATGGGATCATCCAGACTCACAACTTCAGTTTAGGTTTTTCTATGAATAATTTTAAATTATGAATGTCACTCATAGATCAATTAGTTCACTAGGCGTCAGATCTAGTGTGGATGTTTTCCAGAAAAACACTCTTAAAAGAAAAGTAGGAACAGAATCTGAAGTTCTGAATAATTATCCACATTATAGTGCTTCTTAGAGATTACTCACCATTAAACAGATTTAGGTCTTGTTAACTGCAGGAAAGAAATTGCTGAAATTCTTTACGTGTACAGAGGGACACACTTACTTCCTTGTAAAGTACCTCATGCATTTGTTAGTCCTACTTCCAGCATACAGTAATTAAGATTTATATTGCTTGAGGATATTTGATGTTAACACTGGAAATTATGCTTTTCTGTAATCAGAATGTAAATGGAGAAAAAAAAAAGTACACTTGAGACACTTCGTATTTGTGAACATGGAACTGTCGTTTATATTTAGTTTGGCACTGCAATTCAAAGGTGCTGAGCAGAGAGCAGTCAAGGATGTGTCCAAACTGAGATTCACAAATCCAGGACCCACAAAGATTTAGGGAGTTTTGTATTTTAAAACAAGTTTTAGTGACAGCAGAAACCTCTCCGTTCTCCAGAGTGAATATAATTGTTGTTCCTATATCATAGCCCTTGTATAATAAAAATAACTACCAGAGGAATCTGCAGACTACTAAAAGATGAACAATCTTTAAGGAAAATTCTGCTTTGTCCCATTTATTTTTTCCAGAACATTATTGTTCCAAGGTAGCAGTCTCTCTGTCCTGAAAAAGATGGAATAATAATAAGGAAAAAAATAGAAAACAAACAAACAAACAAACAAAAATCAGCTCCCCAAATTTTGAGGAAATGAAGTTGTGAAATTCAGGGGAAGACGGAGAAAAAAGGGAGAACACAAAAATTATTTTGATTGACATACTTAGGATACATCCTGCATTGCTCCTGCTCTTTCCAGACATCCCAGCTACAGGAACAAGAGTCTATGTATTACTAATGATAAGACTTAATTCTAAGAGACATTCTTGGTAAATAAATATCCTTCTTCTTAACAAAGTAAGAAGTCATGTTACAATTAAATTGCAGAAAAAACATAGGAAAAAACACTGGAGAATAGAACTTAGATGTGATCTGAGGGACTTCTGACTTAGAGCAACCCAGAGCAACATAGTGCCACTAAATTCACACTGGAAAGAGGAGGACTGAGTTCTTTCAGAAGGGAAATACATCTGTTATACCATAGCCTTACTTCCTAATTCAAGAAGATTGTTGTACTTGTTGCCAGGATGTGAGTTGCGTATGTTTTAGAAGGTAAATAGGGATGGATATATTCATATAGCTGCTTTTTTTCTTCTTTTTGTCTTTATTTTCCTTTTTTTATTCCTCTCTCTCTCTCATCCTTTTTTTTTTTTTTAACAGAATGTCAGCCTACTTCAGATCTTCTAATGACTTCCACAGGGTCAGAGAGGAAGTGACCAGAAGACCTGAAAACTGAACATCAATATTGGGAGTCAGAGAGTGGAGGGGGTATTTTTTCACTCTATCAAGACAGTGACCTTTTTTATCTGTCATTTTAAATGAGCTAAAGTGAAAGCTGAGTTTAATAAAGAATGTTTTGAGGGCTTAAACTACATTAATGGGTGAAAAATGGAACCCCAAAAGCTATAGCTTCCAGTGCTGTGAATATGCACCTGCCATCTAGAAACTAATTTATTTTTAAAATGTAGATAAGATTGGAAGTGTTTCAGTTGAATTTATTTCTCTTTATAGACTATTTTCCTATGCAAGCAAAAGGAATTCAATTGAATTTACCTGCCTGTCACTGCTCCTCACCTCAATAAACTTGGAGTACACTGGTCACTTTCAAACAAATTTGACCAACACTGTAATTTAGGAGAGAATTAAACTCATGTGAGCCTCAGCAATCAGGTAGAAGACATAGGTTCAAATTAGTGAGGAAAAAGCAGAAGGAGCTCAGCTGATAAATATCCTGTTTTGCAGCAGGCAAAATGTGGGCAGTGAGCACAAGAAAAGCTCCCAACTAGCCTTAGCTTTGCTATCATGTTGTCACTAGCCAGCTGCTAATGTGATGGGGCTATCCAAGGGATATAGGACAGAGCTGAGGTGGTTGTTGTTGGAGGCAAGGAAGGAATAAAGAAAAGGTGCAATGTGGTCCATCAGAAACAATTACATTTCATTAGCTTTGCTGCTCACAGAACTACTTGTGTTTAATAGTAAGAAGCAATTTCCTACACTTCAGAGTGTCGCTTGGCTAGAAGTAAAGAGCAGTACAGCTTATGGGAACACCAAGGTGTGCTAATTATATCATGGCTGATCTAGTCTGGCATTAAAATCCCTCCTAGGAAGAATTCACCCTGTGAGGAGTTTCTTTGATTTAGAGCCAGAAGAATTATAATAACCATATATAACACTAAAACTTGAAAAACAGTTTAAGTTAGTATATACTAGTAAACAACTGCTTAAAAAAAATGACAATCATGCAGGAACTCCTGAAGAATAAGTCAAGAGGTAGGAGATAAATAGGATTTACCTGAAAACATAATAATTCCCTCTAAATATAACTTTCTTTGGAATCTGCATAAGATATCGCCTGGAATAACTGTGATTCTAGTCATCCTGAAGTTATTAAGGTATTACTCAAAGTTGCCATATATTTTGGAGGGAAAGGAAAAAGCCATTCCTTGTAAAAATGCAAGAAAAGGA
Organism: Merops nubicus; assembly: GCF_000691845.1. Classification (NCBI taxonomy): domain Eukaryota; kingdom Metazoa; phylum Chordata; class Aves; order Coraciiformes; family Meropidae; genus Merops; species Merops nubicus. Next base: position 69,229 of record NW_008620810.1, on the reverse strand, counting down.
GATATTCTGGCATAGGCAAATGCATAAACACCAAGGAGGAGACTGTCAGGCTCAGACTTTTCACCTCCTCCTATGAAGACTGCTCCATTTTGCCTTGAACAATGAATTAATTCATGAGCATCATCTGGAACCCAGATGTTCAATGACTTGAGTGTGTCAAGTTCTGGGCTGTGTGTTATAATCACTGTGTTGCTAGGCATGAAGAGGTCTTCCCCTTGCCAGCTTCTTCTCCACCAATGTTTTATGAATCTAACCTTTCAGTTCCTATTTCTTTTGTCTGTTCCACAAAACCAAAATATTTCCTCCGAAGCTGAACAGGGATTTTCATATGACACTGACTTTTCTTTTAGCATTTTGCTTAGAAAAACAACAAAACAAATTTCAGTCTGGATCAAACCTTTTTTTTTTTTTTTTTTTTCCCCAATAGTCTGACTATGGAGGGGAATAATCTATTATTTATATCCCTATCCACTACATACACAGCTCTCTCTCTAGGGAGAAGATGAGACAGAGAACAAACCACCTCTGGCAGATGTTGCTCATCTTCTTTCATGCACTATGGGAAGATGTTCAGACTCTGCCATGGTGAAAGTGGCATGTGAAAATATAGAGCAGAAGCTATAATGGTGGTCTGAAATGGGGAAATAGTTTATGTAAAACATTCTGCCTCTAACAAATCATCTTAGAACCACTCACATCCAGGTATGGAAACCACTGAGATACAACTTCACATGTTACACCTCACTTCTTGATTATGCCCCCTCTCTATTTTAAACCTGAATAATATTTATGTTGTAAGATCCTTAATGAATGCTTCACAATCTAGCTACAGCACCCTGCTGCTCATGACATCATGTGTGAATTCAAACCACAGGGAGCAGAAGCAATGGGGTCCCTAAATTAAAGAATTATCAGAATACAATAAGGAAAAATATATTTTCCTTAACGCAGAACACAATGCAATTGATTAAAGAGAGAAATGAAGTTATGTCAATTAGTGTGAGTAAAGCAGTGATAGGACCTTGTACATACAACTATGTTCAAATAGTCTTTGAATAACTGTGATTTGCTAACTGGGAACCATATGCGTAACCAAGATGATTCTGTGCTCTTTTCTAAATTGAAAGTCTGCTCTTCCTTCAGTACACACTTTCTGTATATTTTCTTTTAGTAATAGCTAGGAGGTTTTTCAGCAGTCCTCATTAGAAAACTCCAGTTTGTCAAAAATGAAACTATCTATAGGAAAGGTTAATTTTTCATGACTTCCTTTACTGAAATATGTTTGAAAATATTTGCCATTTGCTAAATATATTATCCGGGAGTTTTCAAGAGAAGAAGGTTGAAATTAGGATCCCAAATGGTTGTGCTAAATTATGCTAACTTTCAATTAAAAAAAAAAGTTTGAAATAAAAGTAAATGTTGAGTATACTGAAACTATTGAAAAGAAACAGTTTAGCTGATCCACTGTGAAATTTCCTGAAAGTAATTTCAGATCACATCATCATCACAATTTAGCCAAATTTTGGACAGGAAAAGTCATTGAAATCATAAAAATATTGGTATCAGCTGATAGCTTACAATTTTCAAGATCACAGTCTACCATGAAGGAAGCTGCTTTGAAAAGTTTGTAGATGAAGACAGAGAAAAACCTAATATAAAGCACAAAGAAATTAATTACCAAATTACTTGAATTAAACTCAGTTAAATGACTTGGGAAAAAAAAACAGGAGAAATGGAACTAGCAGCAGGGGACGTTACATCTATACTTACAAACGCATCTACAAATGTAGCTGTAGCGTTATGGAAAGCAAAGACCCCGGGTCAAAAAAAAAAAACCATGATTAATAATGACTGCTAATGGAAATTAGTCCCATTTCTGTAAGTATTGAAAAATCCTGTTAAAAATAAGGGATTTCTTACTGTGGGAAGTTGTCTTCTAGGTGTTACCATCAACAGGGTAACTACCAAGCCTGTGGGCCATTCTGTGTGTAGGTTGTTCCTCAAAATCTACACCACAATTTCATACTATTTTAAATTATGGAACATGATACCCATAATAAAATGTTGACCCTGGAAACAAAACTTCTCTATTTTCTGGGGCAATGCAAGTGAAGATAACACTGGGAAACTCACACTAGGAGTGGTATTCTCAAAAATCTGCCTTTTTCTTTTGAAGGTGATGGTCAAATTCAGACTGACGCATGAAAAGAGCCAGTCCAGCCTTTAGCAGTTCTGATTGTTCCACTCCTAGTGTTTTGTTATTCATTTACTGGCAAAGAACTGCAACAGTATTGTAATATACTATTAAATATATTATGCTACTACTTTCCTAAGATTAAGTATTGTCTTTTATTTCTGAACATCTATCAATGTTTAAGTCAGATTCAATCAAAGGACATTTGGTCATTTTATGATACGTATCCAATTAAGAGAATTTTCTTGGCATTCAGATCTTAGTCTTCTTGAGCCAACGAGCTAACATTTAAATGTATTGCAAAGTTCTTTACTCCACTATTACACTGTAAAAATAATGTATGAAAACAGAAATAACATTTCTCCCATAACACTCAATGCATCTACATAGAATGTTTAAGCAATGTTGCTATGAGATATAATCCTTTTCTTTAAGAGCCTCTGCAGCAAATAAGCAAGTTAATATACATTAATATGAAGGGTTACACATAAATATAAATCACACAAGGGCAAGAAAGCTGTTAAAGTGCTCTCCTCTTAACCTCTTGTCATTCAACTTGGGACAGGTCATAGATGCTGTTCTGGAGTAAACCCACTAAAATGTTTTAGGTTTAGTATGGGTTCAAGTATAGCAGGTCTCAAGAATCATCTTCATCTTACTGCTTTGTTAAGGTATTATGTCACTATTTCACAAAATCATTCAGGCATGTGTATGTTTTTGAACCTCAGAGGAGTTTCACTGACACTTTGATGGCTCAGGGCCAATGGGTAGATCCAAAGTAGGTTTTAGGCACAAGAATGGTGAAGCCTAGAAAATCTCCCCTTCAGTTTCTATCTAATCCTGAAGACTTCTTAACTCTCCATCCCTTTAGGAATTTAAATGTTGCAAGATAAGCACATTGGGCTATTTTACAAACTTTGTATTCTTCAACATGGGACCTTGAATACCTCAGCCAGAATTTTCTTTCCATGGTGGATACTTAAGGTTGATATTGGTGGTTGTAGATCAGTGTGTCAACTTTTCATTTCATTTAGCACAAAATATTCATGGTCAGAAATCTCAACATGTAGTGACAGCTTTATTTTACGCACCATTGTGTGAGTGTCTGTTTAATTTTATTTCTTTTGTTGAGCAAATGGTAATTGTATCCTTGTTAGCCTTTCAAGGTCAGTATAGCTATTAGAAATGCACAGGATTCAGTTTTATGTTTACAATTATCTGTGATATTTTGGTACTGTATTTTTACCAAAGAAGTCTCAAGGTTTAGTATTTTTATCTAAATATATGTGATTAGATTCAAAGTCACTTGAAACCAATTGAAGCAAGACCCTTGAAAGTGTTAAGACATCTACTAGACATCCACAACTTTAATGGCTGTGGGATCCAATGTCTGAAATATTCAGGATTTGAATGTTGGAACCCTTCTGATCAACTGAACTCTTGATGTCATTCTCATAAATACTTCAATAAACCAAGAATGTGTTACCAATATAGTCTATATCAGAAGTTCGGCTGTAGTGCTGGCTTGACTGGATCATTTCAACAGATATGTCCCACATTTCAAAAATGTGAGAGAAGGTGAAGCTCTAGGAATGGTTTGCAGGCAAGAAATTAAAACAACTTCTGAGTGGGCTTTTTTTTGTCAGTTCTGGGATGAGATTAGTTATTACAGGCATCTGGGACTCAAAAGTGTCTCACTATCCATGTCAGCATCAGAAGCTGCTGTTAGCTCATTTCCTCCTCCAGAGATAGATTTGATTACCCATCTGTACTCATTTGCCCTCTCAAAAAAAGTTCTAGAGAAATGGAAGCGACGTACTTGGAAGCCCTGCAAAGTCCTTACTGATAAAATCCAAACTACTCACCCTTCTACATAGCTTTTTAGGTTCTATAAGGAGTTTCCTTCAGTCATTCCTGAAAATTCATGACTGAGGATAACATTTTCTATCACTCAGTGGGAGGCTTTCCTCAAGATAAACTTTCCCCAGAAACTAAAAACTCCTCCCATCTCCCTTCCAAAAAAAAAAAAAATGTATTGTAATATAGTGTTATTCCTACAGTTTAAATTCCAAGGAGCATACTCAAGAAGTTGAGCAGTTAAAAAATGTCAACATGATTTTGGTGAATATTATTGTCATTAATTGATGACTCAGTGTGGAAAACACAGAACAAATTAGACAAATCCTGTGAATGCAGGAAGTTATAAAGGCTCAGAGTCTAACTTGCCTTGTTTTCTAAGGCTGCATTTCATCATTTCCATGTTCCTGGGCCCCAGTCTAACACTTCCTTGGACTCTCAACTGCAGATATAGTACTCTGGGTTTCATATTCTTCAGAATCCTGTTACACATGGGTGGCATTTATCTAAATTACTGTAGTGGCATATAATGTAAACATCCTGTCATCCTCTCCTTATGGAGATTCTAATGGAAACACTCTAATGGGCAAGTTATATAATCTTGAAATCAATGCCTGAAATAAGCCAGATAAATTGTGTCTATTTCCTCTCCATTCATTATGGTGGAATTCACAGCTTATATGGAGAAGTCCATGTAGTAAACAGATAAAAGTAAGTTACTTGATTCCTGCTTCTGGTGGTTACAGCATATCAAGATTTTGGGGCCAGATTTTAGTTTCTTGGAAAATGAGCTTTCTAAGCAGGAAAGAACAGGTTTTCATAAAAAAACGTCTGTGCTGGTGGGAGAGAGCACCTATGGGGGTTGCTGTGATTCCAACATTTTGTAAAAGGCAGTCAAACAAACAACAAATAAAATTCCAATTCTCTCCCAGAAAAATAACTATGGTTTCTATGGGGATATAAGACAAAAAGCAAACACTGAAGCTGTCCAAAGGGATGATATTTGCATATCTATACACACAAACACATCAAAGGGTGTTGTTACTCTGCTAATACCTAAGTAATGTGCAAGGCCTCTTTTGCATTCCAAGTTAACAAACTTGCTTAAATGAGCTGCTTGCTTGTTACTGTCACATTTCCACTTGTTTACATGCAATACTCATCCTTGAGATTTTACAAATGTGACAATTTCCATTAAGAGCACTGATAATGGGATTGTGAGTAACTAGAAGGTGGCAAATCCCAGAGTGCATCCATCCACAGCAGTGCAGATGTATTTCTGTAGTACTCTCTAACCCTTTTGCTCACACTTCCTCTCTCTGGAGTGACGTGCCATACGAGGCCTCTTTGATTTAGCACATCTCACATATTTCACAAAGAGGTAATTTTGCAATGGGATGAAGAGTTCTGGAGAAAGGACTCAAACAAGAGCAACTCAAGCCATACTCTTCTGCAATGCTGTGGTCTTTCACTTGATCTGTTCATTCCCTCCAGTACATGTAAGCATCTGTATCTCAATTGCTGCATCTGCTGTTCTCCTCCTTTCCTCCAGCTTCTGAAAGACAGGCAAATGCAGGAAAAGTTTTGAAGTTATGCAGCTCAGGTTTTTCCTACAAGCTCTATTTCTGTGTGTGCATAGTGTTCAATGGAGCCAATCTCAAATGGAGATTATATGTTCTACTGTGAGACAAAGGATATATTAACATGAATATTTCATTTGCTCGTCAACTCTTTTTGCTTCTTTCAGTACTTCAGTTTGGATTTTTTCTATTTTATTTTTTGATAAAAATACATTTGAATGCAAGTACATTTTGCTATGCTGGAAAATCAGGCTCTCCCTAATGATGTTTCCAAAAAATGATGAAAATTTTGGATTGATGAAGACCCATCTGCTTTTGCATAGCTGTGTCATACTCTTATGAACCACAAAGTGAGAGGCACAGCAAGTAATGGAAAGGGCTCAGCTTTTCAAATCTTTCAAAATCTTTGCTTTTATGTTAAAATCAGTTTATGCTTGAGAGACAAATGTAGCAAGAAAGAAAGTGTGTATAAGTATGTAGAACCCTAGCAATTTAGTCTTCAGCAGGTCATGTTGCTGCACAGGCTTAAGAGCTAGTTCATACTGTTATTGAATAAAAGTAAAAAGTATAGTTACCATAGCAATGGCCACAACACATGATGTTGCTGTTTCCCTCTGAGATTTTAAAGGCCCACACATTTTTAAGGAAACATGCCCTGAAATATCTCAGCTGTAGGACTTTGTATTTTTTTGTTAAAATGTACTAGATTTGATGTATTCAGCAGCAGCTATGTCTGCTGAGGGATTTTAGCGAAGGCCAAGAAAGCAGTTGCAAGAGTACTAATATTTTGTATGTAGATGCTATACAGTTTCAGTGTCAGTTGTTAATGGAAAGACACATTTTCATGTCTTCCTATGTTTGCCAACAGAGAGGAAGATGAGAAGCTGTAACACAGGGGGTCACATTCCCAAATCAGATAAACATCATCTCTCGTTACAACTGGAGTAACACCAGTTGTGTGGATAAAGTCCTGGATTCCCCTGGATGAGTAGTTTCTGTGCCTATCCTATCACTTCCCTGCTTTCCTATTAACCATCTCAGAATGGAAGTGTGGAGAGTATGTAATAGGGGTTATCATATTAGTTTAAAATATTAAACAAAGGTGGGAGCTTAGTGTAATAACCTTATATTAATTGACAATTTACACCTGTTTCAATGGTTTATATGGAATAAACTATATGTATATTCCAGCTATTGCAGACGATGAGAACATTACAACTTCTGTCATCTTTTTAAAAACCTTCCAGCTAATCCTAACTTTTGGAAGAAATTCTAGGGAGACAACCCAAAATGACTTTGTCTTGGCATGCAGCAAAGAAGAGTATTATGAAGCATATTTCTAGTGATGGCACAGTCTTCTGGAAGAAATGTAAATGGAATTTTTAGAGCAGTTCATACTTCAGAGATCCCTTATTGCTTGCTTGCAGAGCAGACTGAGTATTTACTGAAATTTTATTCCATTTTCTGTGGCCTACACAAGCATCTTCCTTCTGTTACTACTTGATGATGTTTTATTTTTACTTTTATGTTAAACCAGTGGTGCTGCATTTTTTTTAATGGAGCTCTGAGAAATCACCGGTGTTGATTTACACTTCTGTATAGGGAATATTAGCTTAAAAAATGCACTGTTTTTTCTTAGTTAACTTTTGTATGTGTCTCAGAAGCAACCCACAGACTGCAGGTTGAAAATGAACAATTAAAGCTGCCCTGAACAATTAAAGAGCACTGCTATAGTTTTTATAATTATTACTGAATTTTCCCTCTGCAGCTGTTACAGATGTAGCCATATAGTTGGTATATAAATGGAAAATGCTATTATTTAATTTTAATAATAATATAGTGTGGAAGAGTTACATACAGACAGAGCAGCAAATGTCTGAGAAAGCATCTGAGTAAGGTAGAGATCATTGACAGTGAGTAATGGTTTCATATAACACCAAATGTCAAAAGAATAATTTACAGATAATATTAGGAAGGGTAAATGAGAAGACAGTGGTTCAAAGTGGAAATAAGCTCAGGGTGCAGAGATTCAAAAATTGTATTTGAAGGCTGTATAATGCAAATACAAAGCTGGCAGTGCTGCATCCCTTTGAAATAGAGGGAAGCATGCAGTCTAATTGTTAAATATGGCTCCATTTACTGAACAAAGAATGTTATCAGTAAGACAAGAAGAAAGCTAAGAAGAAAGCACTAGATTATGCTGTGGGTAGTCATCTCTCTACAAATGGGCAGAACAAAGAGTATGGCTTTGTGCAGCCCTATTTATATTCTTAGGGATTATCTTGTACAAGGGCCATATCTGTTTTCATACATTTATGTATAAAGCTGAAAATAATGGTTCGGCTTTTCTGCCTACAGTGCCATCAAACAAATTTCTCTTTGCCTATGAAAGGAGGTGTGTTCTTAATTACATTCATCTATACATCTCTGGACTGTGTAACAGGTTTATTTTTGAGTCACTAGTTTAGCAGGTACTTGAAAGCAACACAAAGATACTGTGAAATTGTTGGTGAGATTTAGGACCAAAAACATTCAGTCAGATCCAATCAGGGCAGAACAGGCAAAGGGAGACAAATTTTGATCAAAGAACTGTTCACAGAAGATAGAAGCACCTTTTTTTTTTTTTTTTTTTCCCCATTGGCATGTAGGGCTTGATCACTGAGCCCAGTTGCCTGCCAGTTCTGCCAAGCATATTATATAATCTCATCCATAAATGTCATAATCTCTATTTTAAAAATAAATAAAACATTGTCCTCTTTTCATATTGGGCAGAGGTCACAGAACTTCATGATTCTGATGGTTAGCACCTTCCTTTCAGGTACTTCCTTTCAGTCCAAAGATATTCCTGACAATGCAGGACTATGTCACTATTATTCTGTAGCCTTTCTCCTTCTCTGTAGTGTTTTGGGGAGTGACGTTAACTTTGGCTCAGTCTTTAATCTTTGTAACATTTGATTGTGACTTTTAGTCTTAGTATAGGTATATACAGTATACAGTATAGGTATTTTTCTTGACCAACCTACTTATCTTCTCATGTGAGTGTTTGAGCCTGGTTTCAACATTTTTGCACACAGCTATGTTTCTAATAAAAATAAAATTCAGAAAGGGACTCATGTTAGACTTCATATAGTATGAGTGCATTCTGTTAAGATTTAGATGTCATGATGTAACTCCAGACAGCAACTGAACACCACACAGGTGCTTGCTCATTCCTCCTACTCAATGGGATGGATGGGAAAACTGGGTGTGTGAGGGTGTGTTGTGAAAGTACAGGTGGTGTGTTGACAAAAAGGCAGTTTAATTGGATAGAAAAGTAAGTAAATGATAATAATGGTGTTAATATAATAGTAGCATTACATTATACAAAACAAGTGATGCAATTGATCTCCACCTGTTAACTAATGGTCAACCAGTCCCTGAGCAGCAATGTCCCCTCTCAGCCAGCTCCTCCTTGCTGATATACTGGGCATGGCATCATATGGTGTGGAATATCCTGCTGGGCAGTTTGGATCACCTGTCCTGACTGTGTCCCCTCTCAACTTCTTGTGCCCCTTCAGCCTTCGCACTGGCAGGGCATGAGGAGGTGAAAAATGCATGGCTTAGTATAAAAAGTATTTAACAACTGAAAATATCAGTGTGTTTACAACATTAGTCTCATACTAAATAGAAAACTCAACACTAAACTAGTTATAAGAAAGAAATTTAATTCTAGGCCAGCCAAACCCAGGACAGCATCCATGACTTATTCTATACCATATATATCATGCCCGGGTCTCATAATTTCCATTACATCTCAGTTCATCACCATCACCTCTCCTGTCTCTTGATATATGCTTACAGATATCATTCCCTCAGTCTAAGGGCCATCCCTATAAAACATCCATTGGTTCCATTTACTCCACGGCTTTGGGCTCCATGTGTCATAATAATCTCTCAGGACTGGAAAGATGGTGTGTGATATTGGACTGTTGCATGCTGAGGCCAGTTCTGGTTCCATCACCACTGCATTTGTCTGGTTCTATCATTGCTGAGCTTTACAAAAGGTGAGATCAACAGAAGACCTCACAGTTTGTGATAGGGTGATACAGTAACATTATTTTAAATGGCCTTACAGTTTTTGATAAAATGTTGATATTCATTGTTCTTCCATGGTGCATGTACAATAAAGGGTTAGGCCCTTTTGCTTTGGTTTCCTTGATTGTGCAGCCATTAAACCTTCTAGCACAGTTAGCACACTATCCCTTTAACAAACTGCCTGTGTCCCAGCATACATACTATGTTTTATTAAATCCATAATTCATATTTCTAAGTTTCTTTTCTCACATCAGGAGTTGTAAGCAAGAGCAGTAATGATACACATCAGGAGTTATAAGCAAGAATAGTAATGATATAAGGATGTTGCAACAAACAAAATGTTGTGCAAGCGCAATGCTGCTCCCCATGAGCCTCTGTATAACTCCCCTGGCTGCATGTTGAAGAATCACAGACCAAAAACGCTTCCAGCTACACAATTGTTTGGGGGATTTGGATCTTTAGAATGAAAGGTTCTGTTTTTGTGTTTTCAAGTTCTCACTGGCCATTGTGCATTACACAAAGATACCAATGGAAAGATTTGTTGCAGCCTATTTTCTTCAGCTACTGTTGTAGCATGTTATAAAGATAAAATTGGCTTAATTTTATGGAAGTGGTGCAAAAAAAATGCTTGCATATTTAACCTCAAAATCTTTGTTGTAGAAGTGGATAATCACACAATACTTATTTACTCTTTTTCTGCTACTGAAGAAAATCACTTCCACAAAAAAAAAAGGGAGAAAACATGAAGATATGTGCATTACTATGTAGGTCAATTATTAATTGGTTTCAAAGGGCTTTATTCTTTAAAAGAAATCATTCTTTTATACTTACAGAAGACATTTGTTCCATTTGCAGTATAAATTGGGACACATGCAGTTTCCTTTGTTGTTCTCCAAACCGTGATGAGTAAGCAAGCCCATTAACTCAACGAGCAATATAGTGAGGCCTTTTGCAAAATACTTCAGAAGAAAAGCAGAAAAATCTCCATAACCACAGGTGAGCAATAAAAGAGCTATAAGGCAAAAGTATTGTTTGCAGTATGCCCTTAATCAGTGGCTCTTCTTTTTACATCTCAGTGTGAAATCTCCATATCAGTGAAGTTACTTTCATAAGAAATAATCAGGGAAACTTTATAAAACCTAAAGGCCACTACAAATTAAATTCTACCTATACCAAATATCCATTAGGTGTTCACAAATGAACCGCCCTCATTTCAAAATACTTTGTCTTTCTCTCAAAACTCTGGTTTGAATGAAAAGCACTTTGTATTATTAAAAAGAACATGGTTTAGTTATAGCTCCATTTTACTTAAAACATGAAGTTGCCTTAAGCGAAGCTGTTTTCTTTTTAGATAAATCTTCTAGAGTAAGACTAGGAATTAATAACTGCTTATGGGAGAAGCTGACTCCTGCAGATGCCTGGTTTGAATCCAGATTAGCCATGACTGGACAGTATTATCCTCCTTTCAAAACAAAGTACAGTCATAACTCAAAATGATGCTGCTTGCATTTATGTTATTACACAGTACTTGCATCATTATTGTATCATGCTATAATTCCCGTGCCATTGTAAAAGAAATTTATTCCCTTAGCTTGCTGTCCATCATGTCTTGCAATTTGCTTCTTTGTTTCATATTGCATTTTCTTTCTTAGAGAGCATCAGAATTGTAAGAAGGCCTAGAAGATCCTAAGGGTTGATAATATCATAGGTTCCATATCTGTTATAAAATGGCTCAAATTCATAATGAATGGACAATAATCACTACTATCTGTAGACTTGATTTTTTTTGGTGGCTACCTGACTAATAGTAGCAATGCCTCTTAAGCATGAAGAAAATGCATGGTGCATTCAGGAAGATGCCTGCTTGCCTAAACCTTTTCTCTCAAATTCATGAGTCAGATCACAAATGACATCATTTAATTTCTCTCACCACCACTGTTTTGCTTCACCAGTGCCCAATATTGTCTGCCAGTTCCTCCAGGAGAAATCTGGAAATGGCCAAGGACTGACTTCCAAGGTAGTATATTAACATTCCTAGTCCCATAACCAGAACAGAAAACCAGACAGGCTCTACTCAGGCTGATTGTTGCTACTCCAACACAACTATTTTTGTCCAATGGTGCCAAATAGCCACTCCTGTACCTGCCCCAACGTTATTACTTTATTTTTTTTAATGTTTGAGGGAAAAAAAAGTCACTTTTCCTCCCCCAGGAAACTCCAGATTTATCTTCTGTATTTTTTAATGGTCTATAAATCACCAAACTGAACATCATGGCACTATGGCAACACCACAGCACTATAATGGAGATTAAGAATCTCATTAGATTTATATTCTTTTCAAGTTGAAGAAATACTTGCTTGCAGTTGTTACAAGCAGTCATATATGTAAAAGCCACTTGGTGCTCATAGTTATAAAGAAAAAATCAATAAAGCAAGCAGAGCAGTCTTGGTCAGTGCAACACATCAGAAAATAAAGTATAATTTGGGCTTGTAGGACAACACAAGTACTCAGCCTCTTGGAAGAATACCTTCCAGAGAGGATACAGGAAATTAAAATTTATATCCTCTTCTACAGGAAGAAGAGAGGGCTCTTTATATGCTGAATTCTATTATTAAGAAGTGCCCAAGATATTGAAAATATCTAAGATTTTTAAAACAGAAAGTTCTGACCATAAAACATTTAGTGAAAGTGAGGAAATAATTCCAACACTTGCTTGTTATGAATATTTCTTTTCCATTTCTTTAATAAGTTCCACTCCACTTAACTAAGACAAGCAATCCTTAGATGGTAGCTGAATTCAGCATATGTAGTGACCAAGCTGACCCAGAAATGCACAAGCAAATTTCTTCAGCATTCAAGTTCTCTTTCATTTCTATGTATGGATTGTAAGTTTCATTTTAGGGGAAAAAAAATTAACACCACGGTGTCGTACACCATTAAGCTACCAGTATGGTCAAAGGCACCTAATACTAAGAAATGTATAATTATTTCCTGTTATCATTCTGAATATTTTCATTGAGCTGTGTAACTTTGTTCTCTTTACTTTTTCTGATCCCAGTTAACTGGAGAGGTATTTTTAAAGCAAACGCTTCTTTTCAATACTAAGATTTTTTAACAAAGTGACTTAAAGCATTTTAGTTGCCTTGTTTACCAGCATCACTTAAAAAAAAAACAAAAACAAAAACAAAAACAAAACCATACCTTTATTTGCAAACATTACTACATGAGATATTACTCCAGTGAAGTCAGCAAAATGACTCTGAACTGCAGGGTGCTGAAATTCCCATATATTCTTCCTTGATTTCTGTGGAGCCAGGATTTTTCTCCCATTGTGTTTATTACTGACTGGAATGAAGTTAGAAGCTATACACTATTTTATCACTGTGTAAATGTTTCTGTAATGAAACTTGAACCATTTCCTATTAAGTGTGAGAGTAACTAATGGTTAAGAGACAAGTTGTAGCTTACTCACAAATGCAAACAAGTGAGACTGACTCTGTTGTAAGTGCACTTTTTTTTAAGGGCGGTTAACCAATTTAGGCTGGTTGAAAATTATTTGTCTACTTCTGCTGGACCTATTCCATTTATACTTAACTAGGTGTGTCTTTGTAGAGATAAGAAGTTCTGAAGGAAGACTATGTGTAGAGGCTAGATAGCTGTAGTGAAAGCTGGACTAACAAACTTAAATGAGAAAGATATGGATATAAGTTGCTGACTTGGGCACAGTTCCTTTGAGAATTACTTCAGTCTATGAATGACCAGGATATGGATAATTTTTCTGCAAGGCAGTAAATCCAGTTTTTCTCCAAATTTCAATAATAGGAAGGACAAACTCTACCTGTCATTACACTATTGCCCAATTTCAAGATCAAAAAAAGTCACTGGACAAGTATAATCCCTTAACTTAAGGGATTTTAAGGTAGTTTGCAGGATTCACTGTCCTCTGTATTTAAGTTGAAATTTCTGCAAGAAAGGCAGGACAAGGGCTGTCTAATATTACCTCTGTGCAATGCATGGGAAATTTGACAATCCACAAGCTGGTGTCACAGAGGCACCCACAAACCAGACAGCAGTAGCAAAATTACTCAACACTCCTTCCAACCAAATTAAACTGCAAGTTCAGAATTCAGTTGGGAATATACTACTACACAACTAATTCCTAAGGTTTAAGGATTATTCTTTCTAGGAAGAGGAACCAAAATGTGCACACTCTTACTCAGGTGTCTCATCTGAAGATGGAAGGGGTTCACTCCAGGATATATCCAGAAGAAATATTCACTCACCAAAGCAGGGGATGAGGACTCACTCTACCCACAGAAAGTATCCTTGGATTGCATCCCAGTCCAAGAGGAGAATTCCACAAGTGCAAGGCTCTCTTGCTCCAAGGGAACTGACTCAGAATCAGATTTCTATCAGGGCAATATCTTTACCCTAGCCAAGTGTGCACTGTAATCATTCTGATTAGTTAGGGGCATGCCCACGACAAAGGTAAGCTAAAGGCCTGGACCCTGAGATGCTGGTTAATTGTAGTGAGGCACCAAACCAATCTTTATCAGATCTCTGGCAAGCCTGGTCTCTGCTAGGTTTTTGTCAGCTTGGCTCCATCTGCTACAGCTGTGCCACTGTCTATGTTTAGCCCATAACCAGGGCTAAATTTTACCAGTTGCTCAATCACCCAATGACCCCTCCCCAGCCAAGAAAGGGGATTCAGGAAAGGGGAGAAAACTTACAAGCTGAAATGAAAATAGATTTCATGGAACAGGCAAACTAACACTAATGCAAGTATAAAGTAAATAAATTCCTCCACAGCCCTGCAAATGTACAGTGCTCACAACAAAGGAGGAAAGCAGTCCCCAGGAGCAGCACCAAGAGACCCCAAGCAGGAAAATCCCTAATTCTCAGCAAACTTCCCCTTTATAATGAACATGACATTTGTGGTATGGGATATACCTGTGAACCAGCTCAAATCAGATTCCCTGGCTGACTGCAAACTGCTAATGTCCTGCAGACCATGGCAGGCCTGTGGTTCTGTCCCAGCTAAACCAGGACAGCCGCAAAGACCTATTATCACATAGCAAACAAAAATACTGACTTTCTAGGAAATGCTTTACCATAGCATCTGAAAACACTTTTAGCAGTCATCTCTGTAGAGAAAGGCCTGGCTTAAACACTAATCTTCTCTATATTTAGTGCTAGGTACTAAAGTGCAGGTACTTGGGCTAAGTAGCATCCTAGTGCAAACCTTTGTAATGTTGAGTCTTTCATACCTTGAAGGCAGTACTGCTATAAATGACAAGTTACAGAAGCCCAAATGGCTCTTTGACTACGTGCGCAGTGTACATACATATGCAAGAGTGAGCCACGTCCACAAGCCTTGTGGCTCCTAGACATACAAATCTGCATTGTAGTTTCTAGACTATAACTGCAGGCAGTATGGAAATTGTATCGTGAGCATATCTAGGGAAGCATATGTAAAATAAAGAGTGCTTGCTGTGGTAGAAAGCCCTCGGGTTGGAATCCAGCACAAGAGCTTTGTGGGTTCCAGAAATAAAATACTTTAAATGGTGCTAAAAGACATTAACTAAATGTTGCTTTTGTGTAGGAAACAGACATCATTTATTAAGCATCACATTAAGAAACTTTAAAATTAAGTGATAATCAAAGGTTTGCTACTGCTTTATGTCCCAAATAAGCTGCTTTTCTCAACAGGTTTGGTGTGATTTACAAAGAAAACAGAAAACACATTTAAATCAAGTGAGTTTTTTTATCAAAGAAAACACCTCTAAAGAGAATGATTTTTTTGTTTCGTCTCATTTTTGCAGTGTGAATTTTGTTTAATGTTTTACTTCAAAGTAAAGATAATGCCAGAGTAATAGTGACTGAGGCCTAAGATGGGACATGAAGAAGGAATGCTTCTGCCTGTTACCTCTTTTGTAACCATCTTTCTGTGCCTCTGTTCTTCACACTTTGAACACATGATGTGCCTGAATCCTAAGCTTCGGGCACATGGTGGTTTTATTAATATTGTTAGCATTTATCTAGCATAATAGGAACCTTTAAAGCCTTTTAGTGTTTTTGTAGCACTGATAATAAAGATATATTTCCATATCTCTACTCTGGTTTATCTTTAATCCTCATTATGGCACTCCACACAAATTACTAATGTTAACTTCTGTTCAGGACTTCAGCATGTCTGTTGCAACATTGATAAAACCAATAAAAAGCTGTTTAAGCATCCCAGGGACCTAGAACACCTCCAAAACACTACCAAACAAACGTCCCTTCCACCAACCACGATGTCAGAGGAGGACTGGAAAATTACTCTCTTGTGTGGCATTGTAGAGTAACTATAACTTTTTAAATGTGATAACAATAACTTGAAACAAACCATTTACTCAAATCTTTTTCTCTTTTGTATGAGTTTTACCTCTATGCATTGATTGTTAAAGTTCTTTCAGTCTGGAAGCTTGTAGACCTTGAGAAAGCTGCCAGTTGCCAGCTAATGGCTACCTGTGATATTTTTGATCTCAGAAACAGGAGTGATGTGGGACAGTCCTTTCCTCCTCAATTTTTTATTAAGTAGATCATGAATTATTAGTAACTAAATTACCTTTAAGTGAAATAATTTTTTTTTACCAGAAGCACTTAAAGACATCAAATATAGTGTGTGTTTTAAACATGATGCTGAAAATAAGGTGAAACTCTCAGATGCTTACCTCAGGGTCAGTATCACAGTCTTTTGCTTTGTAGTTTTCAATGATCTGCTTAATAAGCTTATCTTATGCACTATAGACTTGTAACTGAATCTGATTATACATATCCTAGAGGGAAAACTCCCAGAACATGATCAATCCATTCAGGGATTTCAAATGTGATTTATATAATTTACAAGCTGTGTTTAATACAATCTCTCATCGCACTTACCCTTTTTTTAGAACATCTTGAAGTTTCAAAGAGTTGTACAAACACTGATAATTAACTCTGGGATTTTCAGAGTGGTCCAGAAGTGAGCCACCCATCTACAGCTGGACTGGCTATGCAACTCCTGAAGACCACTTTGAAAAAAATCCTGTCCTTGACTATTGCAAGCACAGCTCTGCTTCTGAGAGTAGAAAATACTTCCTTACTTGCCCTATATGTTTTTCTCTACAAACCTTAGTATGAAAGATTCCAGATGATCAACATCTTTATGTTATAAATAAGATTTTCAAAGGATGAGTTGATCACAGTCTTATAAGGACAAATA
Source organism: Merops nubicus (assembly GCF_000691845.1). Classification (NCBI taxonomy): domain Eukaryota; kingdom Metazoa; phylum Chordata; class Aves; order Coraciiformes; family Meropidae; genus Merops; species Merops nubicus. The sequence goes on along the minus strand of NW_008620810.1, from coordinate 52,277 downwards.
AGAACAAGTAATGCCTTGCTAAGAGTCTCTTACTACTACAGGGTTTACTGGTAAATGTTGAAGTGTCAAGATTAATATGGGAAATGTTTTTTAATAGTGAAGATGATTAACATTTACAATAATTTAATGTCAGCTGCTATTGTTGATGTTCAGCAATACTAGATACATATATCCACAGGTTATACTACAACTTGATCAACAACAAATTCTTAAAACCACATACATCTGTGCTATAAACAGTCAGAGCTGATGATCACATCTCTCGTAATTTTATGACCTCTGAATTTCTTTGTTCTGAGTATCACTCGTTTACATTTTTACTGCTTTTGTATTGTTAATTTTTTTTTTTTTTCCCCCTGGCAAGAATAGGGCCGACAAAATGTTTGAAAAAGTTTAGGTGACATATTCTATTTTTGTAAGTGATTTGGATTTTGAGCCCAGAGAAAACAAATACATCAAAATAATGTTCCCAATATTAGAAATTTTATTTTAGAAACCTTTGATATATTATCTGAAACAATAAGCACATGCTTAGAAATGTAAAATGAATCCTTCATACAAGGTTGAATTTTCAATTAGTTCAATTTTGATGTCTGAAGGAGAATTTCCAGGTCTAAACATGCAGTCCAATAGTACTCTCTATCACTGGCATACCAAATACAACTACATCAGGGTATGACCATCCCAGGGACTACAGCAGGAAAAAAACAGAGACCTTCTCCAGCAGAAACTTTCCCAGAAGAGTTATTCCATTCTTTTTCTGCCTTCATTTTCTTGCTTAGTTAGCACAAGCTTTTCACAAGGAAACTTTTCCCTGGTCAATTATCTTTCAAATAACCCATGTAAGGGAAAGAAATATTACAAAAAATAAATAAAAGAAACAAACAAAAAAATGTTTGAGTGCAGTTTGTGAAGGAATGAGAAATTGTTAGGCACATGAAACAAGGAAACATGGTGTCAGAAACAGAGTATTCAATTTTTATCTTCCTTCCTGCCATAAGAAACCATGACATTGTTGTAGGTTTTGAAAGTACATGTAACCAATGCTTTTAAATTTTCTCTAATTGAAAAATGTAACAGATGCTCTTGAGAACTGCAAAATAAAATTTTAAATCAAGAACTTCAAGCAAGAAAGTATGCTGTAAATCTAAAGTCTGGGTAAGTTTTTTTTTTTTTGGAAGTTTGTGTCTCATACTCTGCTCCAAGTTGCAACAATAACTGAGCACTTGAAGTTGAGCCATGGAAATCAAGAGTTGTACATAGACAGGAAGTGAAAACACTGTCCTGATCTTAATGGTCTTTGCTGGAACAGCAAGGGACTTTTTTATCATCCTTTAAAGATTTTATGTTTCTGCTTCACATCATTGGTCCTTCCAGAGACAGAGGAAAAACATAAAATATGCGGGTGGCATTGGGGGTTTTTCATAACATATGAATGATATAAACTTAAACCTGGAGTTTCCATGGGCACACTGACCACCCTGCTAAAAAGATGGGCCACCTCACACACTTGGCATCTAAAGGGACTCTTATGTTGTAGCTCTGGTCACTTAGGGAGAATATGCAGCCCTGTGAATGTTGGAGACAGGAAGGGTTTTGCAGAATTGCCTGAAGTTTTCTTCAACTTCAGGTAAGTTAATCCAAAAGTGTACTCCACATCACATTTCATTTTTGCCTTTTTCACCTTTACTGCCCCAGCGATTTAAAACAACTTGCTTGATTTGTTTCTATCTTCTGTCCAAACTTCCAAGACTCGTTCACCTGTGACTGAAGGGTGCATCAATTCCTGTGAATTAAATGGTCATTACTGAGCTTCTGGACCACTTGCTTCCCCACCTGCTTCCTCACCTCTCTATATTCACTGCCAATGGGTAGACTGAAATATCATTTCTATCTGCACAACAGAGAATGTTACCCAGTTTACTTTCATTGCTCCTGTCTCCTGGTTAACAACAGAAAAGACCTTGTCACTCATGTCATGATTATTTATCAGCAACTTTCCCTCGCTGACTCTTCCAAACCTGGAAATTTAAAGTTTTCTTGTACCACATCCAGCTTAATTAGCTATTAAATGAATGAATAAACACAACAATAACAGAGTAGCATGATAGCATGGTAACAGTGACCTTCTATGCTTGAATTTCCACCCCTGATTTTCCCTGAAAGTTTCTGTGGAGCATAACCCATACACAATCCTGTAGAAAATTGTCTTGATAGTCCTCACAACAGAAACTACTTGAAATATTGTAGGTCCAGCTCTGCTCTCACATAACATCCATGTTCCAAAAACCAGAATTTGGTGCAGACTGAATTTATGACTTTTGCCGCAAAATAATAAACTCTCCTTACATTACTAGCCTATTATACACACATTTTACAATCTGAAGGAGCAATCTTTGCTAAAGAAAAACATAAATAAGTTCTTATTTTGGCAGTTTTATTCCAAATTACGTTGCAAGATAGCAGATGAGCAATTTTATTCATTGACAAATGGGTTTGATCGGACTAGTGCAATGGTTCATTAACCTCATGATAAGTTTGGGCTATCTCAGAAGTGTTCTTGCTGTGAATTTAGATTTGATGATGGCTCACACATCAAAGAAATAAATTGCCTTGTCTTTTAAAGGAAAAAAGGGGGGGATTTAGAGAACTTAATTGATGTCTTTTAAATCATATAACTAATAAAGCATTTTTTATTCTATATATTGCTTTCTAACTCTTATGAAATGCATTAGACAGACAGAACGGCAAAAGCACAGATTACTTTAGTTCTGTTGTTACCAATTAGAGGGAGTCAAAGAACTCTGATTACAATTATCAGATTTTAATGAGCAATTGTCTGTCAAGATTTTTTCACAGCTCTAAGCGTGCATGCACAATTTGTATGCAGCATACAGACACTCTTGTACAGTGAGTTTTCCTTCAAATAATCAGTATCTGATTTTTAACTATTAGTTTTCAGTGGATATTTTGAAAAATTATTTTTTAATCTCTTGGAAGGACTACTATTTATCTGGTTTAATCTAATAAAATATGGACTAATAAAAGGTTAAAATCACAGTAAGCCAGGAGGAGCAAAAATTAAATTTACAGATCTGCTGTAATAAGTTTACATTGATTCAATGTGCTAAGTGAAGCCTTAGCAAAGATTCTTGTGCCTACCTGGTATATTTTTGCCCATCTTTAATGGTAATTTAGTAGAGATGCTTTGTTTAAAACCTTAACATTCATGTTACAATAGAAGTCTGAGCTATTATACTTATTTATACTTATAGAAATTATACAATGGGCAATGAAGAAATGTTGGCTTTAGTGTTTCTACAGTAACCTAAGAATAAATACCCACTTCAACCTCTAGATGATTGAAGATGGATCTCTTCCATAATGGTGACCTTGTGCTACCTACTTCATCAGATACCATTTTATGAAAGTATCTCTCCTTGAAACACTCTAAATGATGGATGCTAATCAAGAAATTAATTATGGTTGTGTACTGAATAGGCTGCAGTTTAAGACCCATGCTTTATTTGGTAAAGAAGTTGCAAGATATAAAGAAAATGAGGTTTGAAGCCATTCATGACAGTGAATCTCGTATGAAGAAGGATGAGTATGGAAGGGATAGTATTTTCACTACTTATTCTGGATAACTGATGTAAACACCCTGAATTTCCATTTGGTAGCATCCTACTTCTGTATGTTTTCTGTATAAGAAATTCAGGCTTCTAGGATTGCCAAGTAAATTAGGGAGCTAATTGCTGTTCGGCATGAGTGCTCTAATCTTTCTCTCAAGCACATAACTCACTTAGACTCTTAAGAAAAGAAGAAACATGTGAATTTCTGTATTTTTTTTTTTAGTATCTCCTTCTCTCCCATCCCATCCCAGTTGCTTTTTAATTGTCTGGCCTGTTTCAGCCAAATTTTACTGATGGTATGTGGTCAGAAGGTTATGAAAGTCTGACATAGACATTGAGGAAAGAGCACCTACTAATGAGAGCAATATGAGTTCTCATTAAACACTGGAAAATCCATGTAGAAAAGTGAAAAAGAGATTGTGAAAGCCCCACCAAGGAACCATCTTTAAGCAAAGTTTATGAGACAGTAGAATATCCATTCATAAACTGTATTTGTAATACAGGTTTCAAAAAATTTAGCTGCAAACTTAGTGTGTTCTGTTGGTTGGGGGTATTTTTCCTATATCAAAACCTGGGTTGTTTGTTTTGGTTTGTTTTATTTTTTTCAAAACTGAAACATTACAATTCAGTCTATAGAGATCTGATCTAATGCTTTATTTTTCACTTGTATTATACAGAAGAGGGATTGTTAAAAAAAACAAGTAGTTCTCATTTTTGTCTTCCTTTGAAAGCAACTCTTCTCTGTCTTCCTAGACAACATTTCATTAACTATTAATATTTATGGTTTAATATTTAGCAAGCTGAACGGCTTACCTGTTTTTTACCAATAATCACCATTTTGTTCCTGGCCTAATGCATTCTTTAGAAATGTATGATGGCTCACTCCTGCCACCTTTCTTGGTGATAAACTAGATAAAGCTTCACATGAATCCTGGTTTTATGGCCTATTCTTGTCTTCTGTTTCTAAGTGATATAGTACAGAATGAGGGTCTTATTCTGTCACTGTCATTTTTACTGAGGAGGGTGCTATGCCATTAAATACCTCCATTAAAATAGATATGGCTACTTCAGGAATAAGGCACTACTTGATTTGAGTTAATCGAAACACTGGTTCCAAAATGTCACCTTGCTATGAGGGCTGAAGTTGAAAACAAAGAAGCTATAGTTAATAAATAGGCAAAGATGTCAAATTCTGACACCATTTACTTAAAAATCTAGCAGAACATAGAAGAAAACTTAATTCAACGGTGCTTTTAGGACTTGAACATAGTTCTGGCATGCCCTTAGGCATGGCATGTTCCATTTTGGTCCACTTTCTGTTTGTTTTCCATTGACAAGTTTGGTTTAGGTGGTATGTTAGCCAGCTACACTTAGACACACCAAATTCATCACCTCCTAGAGATTTAATTTTGGCTGTGATTGAATTTTTACTTGCATGAATGCAATTGCAAATTGAAGATAACAGAGTCTGATCAAAGAGCAGTTTCAAGCCAATTGTAATAGAACACATATGCATACACATTAACCTAATTGAGGAAGTTTTTTTGTCACAATGTGAGAAAGAGCATTTCTTGGGGTTTTGTCAATCCATTGCAAATAGACACCTACATTTTATTGTCTTCTGTATGCTAGAACTGAGATACAGCAATTTGGTTTTTACAGCTGTATGTGTATTCCTTGACTTTGAGCGTGAATACACCGGATTTACATCAGAGACATTTCAACAGGTCATTTGTGGGGTTTGTGTCCTATTCTTAACAGAGATAATGTTAAAAAACACAAAGAATTTGATGATATTATTGGTTACCAGTTATTATCAGTGCATAGAAAGACAGAAGAAACAATGTCTTTGAATAGCAGTAATTTCTGGCTGACGATACCTTTAGAGTATCACAATTAATACAGTTCTTTATGTTTGGATTCATTGCATGTAGACAGGCATGATTTCTGTGTCACCTATTCAGATGTTACTCATCTCCCTATTTTAGCTGTGCAAGGATGACATGACCATCTCAAGTACTTTGAAGATCTCTTTTAGGATTAGATGGACTGTTTTAGTGAAGGCATCCACCTTTTCCACTAGCTACATGGGACTTAAAATATGTGTCTTCAATTTAGATACCTAAAATTAGCTAATGAGTAGTTACCTTTCCTTGTAGTTACCTGCCAATGCATTAGCACATGTGAATGCATGAATGAATCACAGAATCACAGAATGGTAGGGGTTGGAAGACACCTTTGGAGATCCTCTAGTCCAACCCCTCTGCTAAAGCAGGATCACCCAGAGCACATTGCACAGGATCTGATCCAGGTGGGTTTTGAATATCTCCAGAGAGGAAGACTCCTCAGGCTCTCTGGGCAGCCTGTTCCAGGGCTTTGTCACCATCAACATAAAGAAGTTTCTCCTCATGAACTGAACTTTCTGAGTTCCAGTTTGTGTCCATTGTCACTTGCCCTATCACTGGGCACCAGTGAAAAGAGACTGGCCCCATCCTCTTGACACTTGTCCTTTAGATATTGATAGGCATTGATAAGATCCCTTCCCTGTCTTCTCGTCTCCAGGCTAAGCAGCCCCAGGGCTCTCAGCCTTCCCTGGTAAGAGAGACTCTCCAGTCCCCTCATCATCTTTGTAGCCTCTCCTGGACCCTCTCCAGTAGTTCTTTGTCTCTCTTGCTCTGGGAAGCCCAGAACTGGACACAGTACTCCAGATGTGGCCCTTAATGGGGCAGAGTAGAGAGGGACAACCTCCCTCAGTATGCTGGTGACACTCTTAATACACATCAGAATATCTCCTATTATCTAATGAATATCTACTTTGTACAATTTTACTTCTTTTCAAGTTTTGGAACTTGAAAAGGTAATTATTAAAAAAAAAGAAAAAAGAATATAATTTTCTTGTTCATTCTTGAACAAAGTACTGGTGAATTGATGCAGGATTTTCAAAAAGCTATGCTTTTGAAACAAAAATATTTACATTCATTCTTTATGGTGGTCAAATTCCATTTTAATATTTATGAAATCTTGCTGGATTTTATAATAGAAGAAAATGGTCTGTTTTCTAACCAGCAGCTGATGTTAATACCTCTCACATCTCCTCTGTGGCTTATGGAATGCACACATTCAAATACTGTAAACTCTAACAGTGCAGCATCATGACAGCACAGGATTCCTTGAGCACTATGTATCAGATTGATTCAACACATGCTTCTGCTTTTATTACTATTATTTTGGAAGCTAATGAAGCTCCATACCCAGCTTAGGTCATAAATAGTTTAAACTGTTCTTCAGCTCTTACAGCCTGGCAATGCTTTTCATGATGCCATTTTGAAGGAGAGCAATCTAGTATTATTCCCACTTCACAGATGTAAAAGTGGGCCTCTGAGAGCTTATTCAAAACAACTGTCTTAGTAAAACTACCTGACTTCGTAGTTCTTGAAGAAAGAAAATGAAACAGATGATGTCTAGATGATGGCACAGTAGCTTTCCTTCCTTAGGGAAAGGTAACTATATCTCCCCTGAGAGGATGATGTCCTGTTTCTCAAACAATTTTTTTATCTAAGTGCCACTAATCTACAATGCACAAGAGACATCTTGATGACCTAGGCCTAGAGAAGTCATTTATGATCATTCCAAAAACTTGTGATTAAAACCATGTTTCCATATTAGTATTGCTGGTCATATAGTTGGCTATATTTCTTTTCAAGCTGAAAATTACAACTATTATTTTCTTCCTGTTGGTTAAAAGGGTTCTGTTCAGGCTTTTTGTCATATTAATGGCACAGATTTCTAGGAACGAAAGGTCAGCTGTTTGAATCGTCACTCAACTACATTTGTCATTCTTTAAATCTGTCAAAAGCCAGTGTTCTACTTTGAAGAAATATTATGTCTAATTATAAAAGTCCAAGGTAATAATCTTTGAAACAAAAATCCTGTATATTCTGAAAAAGCAGTTCAAAGTTTCTCATTAGTTCTTTGGATTTTTTTTTTCAAAGAGTTGATTTGTTTAATATAGTAAGCAAATATTTGTGAATGGGGTTGTGTCCAACCACATTCTGCAAGGATTCATGCTAGATTGATTTCTTTTTTTTTTTCTGACACAAATGTGACTGAAGTAGTAAATTAAGAAAAGTCACATTATGCCCGAAAAATTGTCTGCGTGATGTAGTTAATTGGTTGTAACAGGACATGTTTTAATGAAGCCAAAAGAAAAACAATTGGCATGGGAAATAGGAGCTAAGGTCAGACCTAAAGAAGTGAGCCTGAGAACCGCAAAGCGAAACACTGTCAGGATGGATTTGTTCACTTTGGTACTGGCAGCTCAGCTTTGATTATGGAAATAATTAACTTTTCACTGACTGAAGTCACAGGCAACATGCATTTGTGCCTGCCTGCACCTGCTTTTGTAGGCAACCCTGACCTTCTGGCACCTACCTGAAGCCTCACATCCTGCCGAAGGAGTGGGAGAGTGACAACTGCGATAATATGCTCCTGATGGCATGAAAGTAAAACCAGATTTGCAAAACTAGTGAGGTCTTCAGACTTAAGTCCCTGCTTTATCTGTAAGAGACACATAAGATAACTTTCTTCCTATTCTTCTTCTATAAGCATATTAATAACTTCAGATTACCCAAACTGAGGTGGATGTCACACAACCAATGGGTAGACATTCCACACAATTTCAAGTCAGTCATAGGTATGCCTCCACACACACCTCCAACAGATTATAGCTGAAGCCTTTTGAGCAAGCTTACTTTGCTAATATTTAAGACAGGTACAGTGACAAATAGCTTCATGAATACAGAGAAATCAGTGGAAGCTACGAAGCTGCTGTCGGTAGAGGTAGATTGAGTAATAACTCTGTTCTGGGAAAGGCAAGAAGGAAAGTGAATGGTGATTTATTAACTCCAATGAACATATACTGTTTAACAAGTATAGCAAATGGAAGTGAATAAAACATGAAAACTGCTAGGCCTTAAATTTAGTGCACAGAAAACTGCAGATTAAATCCATAGTGGTGGAATAGTAAGTGAAGAAGCTGAAGAGTGACAGGTTATAATGGGCAATGAGGATAGAAATGAACCTGATTAAGAATGTCTAGATGTCACAAGAGCCTTAGGCACAAGGAAAACTAGATTGACATTTGAAAACCGGGTAAAACTTTTGCGTGTAGCTAAGGGGCCTGTTATGTGTTACACTCACAGCATGTGGTGCTTAACTTATGGCTTTGTTCCACACTAAAAATGAGTCATAAGTGCTGCTTCAAGCTGTTTTGATTCTGATGACAACTCTGAAAATATAAAGTAACCAGAAGCTCCATACAGCAAGCTGTTTCCTGTCCAAATAACACGTCAACCTATCTAACCTCCAGGTTTTCTGGCCTGACAGACTTTTGTGGATTTTCTGAGACCCTAACAGCAAAATCTCACTTTTGAGGCCAACTTCAAAAAACTCAGCACTTTCAGAACTCAAGCTGTGCAAGGGACGTTGAGAAGAGCAAAATAAATGAGTGGTGATCTATGAAACTCTCTGGAAGAGAGAGCTCTTGAGATCCTACATCACTGATGAGTTTAATTTACACTTTTTTTCTCTCTACAATATCCGCCTGCCTGAATCCTTTCACAAACAAGAAAAGGAGTAGCCTGGCTGGTAATGTTTGACTCTTCAAGTCTCAGAGAAGTGTATGTATCACACTGAGAATCTCTGCAGGGTTTCCTCTCCTCTTCAGTTCTGGATTTCCCATTGAGTATGACTTTAATCAGTCATTAAACACAATTCATTCACAGATTCATTGTGTCTGAAGTAAGCAGGGACTACTGGATCATTTGATCTGACATCTTTATATCATATGTCATTAAACTTCACTAGTTTACTACTGTACTGAGCCTAGTCAGCTGAATAGATTTAATTTATACTAACTGAAAAGGTACTTAGAATATCTGAACACGGAGATATTATGATGTAGTAATACATTCCACTGAATCACAGAATTGCTGTGGTTGGAAAGGACCTTTAAGATCATCGAGTCCAACTATTATCTAACTCTACCAGGCCACTTTTATACCACCTCCCTTAGCAAACTATCTAGATGGCTTTTAAATATATCCAGGGATGGTGATTCAACCACTTCCCTGGGAAGCCTGTTCCAGTGCTTGATCACCCTTTTGGTGTAGCAGTTTTTTTTTGAAGTCTAACCTAAACCTCCCCTGGTGTAACTTAATACCATTTCCTCTTGTCCTGTCAGTTGTGGCAGGTAAGAAGAGGCCAACACCCATCTCCCTACAACCTCTTTACAGGTAGCTGTAGACAATGATAAGGTCACCCCTCAGCTTCCAATGGTTAATTGTTCTTATTGTGTTCTGGATTTCCCATACTAATGCTACCCAGCACTTTCTTTCCTGATCATACAAAGATATTGTCAAGTCACTTGCCATTCCTGCAGCTCATGAGATAAAAACAAAGTCTCTTTATCCAGAATGCAGAACACAGCACAAAACTCCCAAATGGGACAACAATGCACCATTGAAAATACCTTGTAAGATCTACTAGATTCCTGCACATTATATGTTCTCATTCCTATTATTTATAGTTTCAAAAGTATTGTCACCAAGGCATGAATTCACACCATTTTGACAAAGATTTCTTCACTGTTTCATCTTGATTGGAATTAACTGTAATTCTATCAATTCTAGGCATTGTTATACTTTCTGTTACTTTCTCTAGGGCTAAGAGATAGTTGCTTAAGCAATTAGCATTTTTCAAATCATCTAGAATTTTTATAGTATTCTAGTAATTATTTAAAACTTACATCAGAGGGTCAGAGATTGCATCAGTCAAAATGAGCCTATATATTTAAAAATATTTCCTCCATAGTGGATGTGGTTTCATGTCTTCCTTAGCCATTAATGGACTGAGAAGTATTCAGAAAGGAAAATGGATATATGTAAGAAATATACAGATTTCCTTACAGTATTGTTAACAGGTTTTCCACATCCATCAAGTAACTGGCCCAAATCAGTTCTATTTTGCACTCCTACCTGGTATATGCATTTGTTACTTTTTGCAGGAAAAACAAACAAACAAAAAAAAATCTTTTCCATGCTCAAAATCTTAAAATTATAAAAATTAGACTTTCAAAAAATTAAATATGCTATATATTCATAACATATCATGTGTTATTTCCAATGGGATTAATCTGAACTAACTACATGTGGGCAAAATTGAGCTATTCAAAACAAAGGTAGCTATTCAAGTCTTCCTTATTAGTTAATGTAAAGTAAGACAACTCTGTTGAATGTAACGAAGTAGAGCTATGGGAAGAGCTTTATATTTCTTAAACAATCATTCACCAAACATAACCTGGAATTTTCAGGTTTGGACTCAAAAAATATAGTGTCTTCCCAAACCACCTCCTAAACTGTTAAGTAAGTTCTATTGTGATTTACATGTGTATATAAATGTATTTCTCCCCCAGCACTTTGCAGATGCTTAGAACATGATCCTGGAAGCTTTGCTAAGGACTGGTTTTCCTCAGTGGATCTCAAGGTATGAAAGTGGGAACACACTAAGCACTGCTTTGGATCTAAAGTTTTCACTAGAATTTTTTTTTTTTTTTTCCCCAGCTTTTCTAATTGCAACAAAAGGATGGAAAATACAAATTGCTTGTAAGCAGCTCTAAAGTCTTTGGTTTGAGAAAATAATCAATGTATGCTAGAGCTCCAGAGGAAGCTTCAATCTTTTTATCTAAGTTTAAAAAAAAATTAAGAAAGGCTTCAGATGAAGGTGGTCTGGGTTAATATTTGCGCCAGCCAAATGACTCCTCTGGCCACCTATGCATATTCTCCTTTCTCAGCCTTCCTTTTCTCATTTCTCTTCTCTTTCAATAGAAAAACATTTTAAAAGTCCTTTACAAACCTCTGTCTATACAGGCACTGGACTGGCTGAATGGTTTCTAATCCTCTAATTTTGTGCACGCAGAGTGCCTCATGCAGAGGAGCTTTTACTTCTTTGTAAGTGGTTCCATTTTAACTCTCTTACTCCTCCAGCTTAAGGTTACATTGTACTTGAAAACACCATCTTAATTATACTTCAATAGCAACTTCATAGTTTTTTTGTTCATCTTTCAAGTGTTTGAAATAAGTGCATAACTACTCGCCAAGGTTATTTCTCTTAGCCTAGCACAAAACTGCTCATCTTCATTTCAGGTGTGGAGTTTTGAAGGAGATGGCAGCTTTCAGCAACCATTAGTCACGCTGAATCTGTTGAGCACAAAGATTTAGGTGAGAGGTCAAGTGGTGTCAGAGGACTTGGGCCAGGTCACTGCTTCCAAATGAGTCTCACGCGACTAATCCCGTTGACTGCCAAACAGAAAGATGCCCAATTTGAAGAGTGCCAAGTGATATCCTTCCAGGTGATAGAGCTGTCTGTGACACTTGCTAGCATCAAATGTTCATTTTAATGTGGGCTTTCTCTCTGTGAATAAATGCCACATTTCCCACAATTTGAAGATGATTATTTCACGCTGGCTATGGACTTCACTTGCTCATACTGCTTCTACACACTGTCACGGGACAGGAAAGAAGCAAAGTTCAACACCCAAGGTCAAGATGCCAAACTTAAAATACAGCAGAAACAGCAGAACTTTCATAAGGGAAAGAATGTCTTTTACTGTCAAATTAACCCAATAAACTCACAGTTTAGGAATAAATGCAAATCTATACTTACATGTTGTGCTCAAGGGATGAAGGCTGTGACTGCTCTTTTTAAACAAGGCCAAACCTTGTAATCCATAATCAAATGTTCCTTTAAAGTGATTATGAGCTCCTGAAACTTAGTCTATTATGTCTACACTAAGTTCATGGCCCCTGAAAGAAAATATCTTCCCCACCTTGCTCAAATTCCCCACTGGAGGTCACCTTTATCGTTATATTTACCACTAAATATGCTTGCATTTTCTCACTTTAGCACTCCAAGGCCCAAAAAGAGGTCATTGTACTTGACTTTCTGTGAGCCCGGAAAAGCTTGTGATCTAAATAGGCAAATTATATATCCATTTTGAGTGACTGTCTTGACCTTTCTCAGATTGCAAACTTCCCAGACACCTTTGTAGCAGTGACTCTTCTGCTCGGCTAATTACCTCTAATTGTGCTCTTCCTGTTATCTTGAATGACTAAATTTTTTTCCGTAAAATGGCCTCATATGGACATCAGTGAGGTAAGAAATCTCATTCCCAGACTGTTGTCATTTCCTTGCTGGGACAACTGCTCTATAAGTAACCAGTAATATTTCTGGAAGCACAGTTTAGCCAGCTTAGTATGAATACCTTAACAAAAACTTAAATCCATTTGATAATAAAGGAATCAATTGGACCTTTAAATGTGAGTAGTTTTCCAAGTATGTTGTAGAGTCTACAAAACAAATATATCCCAGTTTGTTACAGGAAATGTGAAGAGCTTCTTTACAGAGAATAGTGTTTCGTATGTTTTGCTCTTTCGTAATGGGTAAAAAAAAAATTAGAAATTTCTTATCCAGGTTACACCAGGACTGACTCTTTTCAACATAAATATTCTGGGCAAGATTGCAAACGGCAGTGGAGGTGGTTGGTCACGTGTTTTATTCAAGGCATTCAGGTTATTCAGGGTAATAAACTACAGAATAACTAGGGATAAATGAAGAGTGAAAATTAAATTCAGTGTTGATAAATGCAAAGAAATGCACTTGAGAGAAAACAGTCAACTTTACATATACAACAACCAATGAACTTGTACTGCCAGAAATTAGATCCTGAGCTTATAATCAGTACTTAGCTGAAAACATCTGATCAGTGTTTAAGAGTGGTTAAAAAAAAAAAAAAAAGTGAATTTTGGCAATTGCTAGAAAAAGCATAGGAGACAGCGAAGAAAATTCTTTATGCTTTACTAAATTGTCATGTGTCTGTACCTTGAATAGTACAATTCTGGTTCTCCTTTTCAGATTAAATATACTACAAGTATAACAGGCCCAGAGGAAATCAACAAAAGGTGATCAAAGACGTGGTATGGTGTGTGTGTGAGGAGCAGCTAAACAGACTAGGATCCTTTAGTGTGGAAAAAAGATGACTGCACGTGGCAGGATAGAAATCTACATAACCTTGAGTATCATGGGACTGACTGTTAACTTTAAATAGGGATTGACTCTTAGCTGTCTCCTTCAGTGCAAGAACTAGAAGACACTCAGTGACATTATGAAGTACTGATACAAAACAGAAACAGATCCTTTTTTATACAGAGTGTGTACAGTTTTTGAGCATGTCTGTGAACTCCATGCTTCTGGGTGCTGCAGATGTTAAGAGAGTATGCACAGGGTCAAATACTAACCTCACATATGCACTGAAGGAAAATTCAGCAAAGTCTGTTAACTGCAAAACCTCCCCCTTTCCCCCAGAAGTCCCCAGACTGCATTTTCCTTGGATGTTTCACCACTTGGGCTTGGGTTTATATTCTTCCCTAAACGTTGTGGGCTGTTGTCAGGGACAGGATTCACAGGATTATATGGTCTTTCTGCCTCTCTGTGTAGTTGTTCTTATGTTCTCACCCTTGTATTTTTAGTCCTGGCTAAAATAATGTTCCACCAGCATAGTCAGATTTTAAAAGTACTTCTCCTGTGAGAAAACAAACAAGTAAATAAATAAATAACAGCCTTGATTTGTCTGTCCATCCCCTCCTATGCTGTATATCACCTCTGTCACAAGGCTCATATCCTTCAGGAGATGGGTGATTATTTGCTTGGTTGTGTGTTAAATTGGATGTTTCCAGTGCTGGATATCTTCTCCCTCCTGGCCACTAGACAGAAATAGCTATGCCCTCTGTTTCAGTGTACCTAAGGAGCAAACACTCTGCATCCTGGGTGTTTGCTGGGAATATTTGTACCTCTGGTGTTAGCCTGCCAGGTTTGTTCTGTTAGCCAGAACAGGTTTGTTGAGGGTGTTTCTAATCTATTTCCAGCTTATGCCAAAAAAGACAGCTTATGGGCTGGCTATACAACCCAAACTAGACAGTTACTCAGGACTGTAAGCTGTGGCAGCCCTAATGAGACCTGCTGTGGTTTTACCAGTTTTGCTGATTGCCACCTTCACTGCTTGTGAGCTCAGCAGTTCTGATGTCTGCCACCAGCGTTTGACCCTAGACCTCCTGAGCTTAAAATCCGAGTACCTCTGACTTGCACTAATGAATCATACTCGCGACAGACAAGCACAGGGGAAATCTCAAGCACCCACTCCCCAAAGGGTTCACACGAAGATCTCATTTGTCTGACACCTCTGTTAAAAAGATGCCAACTTACATTTCAAAAGATAGCGAAAATGAAAATCTCTTTTTCAAACTCTAAGTGGCATGCTTGCAAGCCAGCAGTGGTGTCTCTTGTACAGTCTCAAGAAGTTTTGGTTATTTAAAAGAGCATATTTAAAGAAACTACTGTGACACAGCACAGGTGAGGTAGCCCACTGAATTTAATAACTAAATAATACTTGTGTACTGTTTTACTTGGAAAGCATCAGGTGCCTTTAGTGAGGAGAGCTGCAGTCCCTGGGAGCGAACACTCACAGACACATTTCCAGCATTTTACACTCTTGTGCAACCCCAGAAGTCTCACAGAAAGAGTTCCATA
Source organism: Merops nubicus (assembly GCF_000691845.1). Classification (NCBI taxonomy): domain Eukaryota; kingdom Metazoa; phylum Chordata; class Aves; order Coraciiformes; family Meropidae; genus Merops; species Merops nubicus. The sequence continues at coordinate 37,005 of NW_008620810.1, read as the reverse complement.
GCACTGACAGAGAACTTTAGAATTGTATGAAAATACAAATTCTTGTATTAAACTGCTCTTCCAATGAGGTTCTTAAAACACTGCAATCAACAGCAAAATATCTTTTTCCTTCTTTTTTTTCTGATCTTGCTTGGCCGAAAACATAAACCTAGTCCTTTATAGCAACACTTTTGTTATGGATATGAAGTATTCCCCACGCTTTTACACTCAGAGAGTTGAGGACGACATCATCTATTTTCTCATGCTACATCAGCAGCATGTATCAGTGTCAGGCAGAAGGTGTTCCTTGACTGGAAATCTCCAGTAATCACAGTAGAAAGCCAGGGAGTTAATCAGAAAGGCAGTAATGACAGAATGTTTCTTTATTTCTCACAGCTCTTCGGTCATTGCCTTGCTCCATGCCTACCCATTAAAAAGATGTAGGCTGTCTGACCTCCTGATGCTTGAAAGCTTGCTTTCAGAGCCATGCTAAGTTATCCTGCAGTCGTTTGAATCTGTCAAATAATGGTTCATTAAAGAAATATCACTGATGGAATATTATATAGAGAAATATCAGGTTTATTAAAGAATTATTTCTCCTTGAGGAATACTGTGTTGTCTGTCAGCCTCAAGCCTTTCTTGCAGTGTTTTCAAGAAGTGAACTTGCCAAAAATGTTTAAGGTGTTAGATCTGGCAGATAAATAACCTCAAACTGTCAGGAAGAGTGATAAAGACCCTGGGATAAAACTGCCTGTAATCAGCAGCCTTGTTTGCAACCTCAGGAAGCAGCAAAGGATTTACTGGGTCTGGACACTGAGCAGACCTTTTCCTTGGAGACTCTTTTCTTCCTTGTACCCATTCTCCTGGTGAGCATGAGACATCAGTCAGCAAGTTTATAGCCTCATCAAACTCAAACACTTGCTTCCAGATATTAAAAATGCCAACTCTTGCCTTCCCTCAGGAGACAATATTTTGCAGAGCTGATAGAGATTCTGAAATGCAAAACTGGGGGTGATTTGAGAGTGTTAGTCAGAAGCTCAGCGGTCTAGCTGGAGTTAATTTTACATTAGGAGTGAAGAGCAAAGTAAAGACATAGAAATATGCAGGTTTTACAGGATCATGAGAATAAGAATACTTTGCATCTAACTATCGAAGGACTTCAAGCAAACCATTCAGGTGATATGGTAGTTTTTAAGATTGCTTTTCTTATCCTATTGTTTACCTTTTTTTCATTTTTCGTGTTTTTCATTAAGAAGAAATCCATCTTTCCTAATTGAGAATATGGGTTTTCATGGAGGTAAAATAGGCTAAAATTTTGTCCTTGAAGGTTTGGCCACCAGATAAGTGTCTTTTTGTGAATAACAGAACAATTATTAGCTCAAACCTTGGTGCCTGGCAAAGCTTTTTCATTTAGGTACCATTTGTCAAAAATTTCTGTTATCTCTATGCAGTCTTCTTTCAGCTCAACTTTGACTCCTTTAGCACACTGTCATATTTGACTCCATGCTGATCATGTAGAAGACAAGTATTCAAATAGCATGCAGGGACGAGACCTCACAGGGCATGAGCTCTTCACTGAAAGAGTCAGATGAGAGAAACTGGACTATGGGCTGAAAAGTCTTGAGACAAGGCAACAGCATGGTTTCCTTCTGTTCCCATTCTGTCACAGATGTACATGACCTATGACATCAACAAACACAGAAACAAACATGAGAGCATACTTCAGGTATTATGAGCATACCTCAGCTTTTCTTGCCTCTCCTTGCCATGCCAAGCATTGTCCCTCCTGCTGTATAAAACTGTATCACCACTCATATAATCCCAGGCCCCTGCCTATGCCCTCTTTACCTGCCCTCTGCAGACATACCCCTATTCTGAAGTTAAAAACCTTCTAAACTCTACTAAAATATCCTTATGAAATCTGTCTCACTAATTATTTGTTAACATTAACATTACTCCTTTCAGGGGAAAAAAACGCAAACCAAACAACCAACAACCCTTTTCTTCTCTCTCTGTCCATTCAAGCTATCACTGTTCTATAGACCATGTTAAGTGTGCAAGGAAGAGTCATTTCTGTTGTAAGGTTCTTAAAGTTACTAAGCCAGTGTTATTCTTGATTTAGGGTTGTTATTTGGGTCCTCAGATAATGTAATCATGGTTCTGACACAAATTCTGCAAGGAGTGAGGAACTAGCAAAAGTAAAACACAAAAATCTAGAAGCAGCAAATGAACTCTAGGTGGATCTTTAGAGGGACATGACGCGTGCCCAGGAAAGGGATAATCTAAAACACTACAAAGGACTAAGACATCTCAAACAGCATTTAGTCTGGATTTACTCAATTTAAATTTAAGTGAGAGGATAAACAGTACAGCTAAGACACACAAATGTAGGTGTGTACATTGATGTGTCTGCATATTACAACAGGTGTTTACGGGTGTGATAGTCAATGGACCTCTAATCAATGCTCTCAATTAAGGTTTTTTTGGGGTAGGATGGTTTGTTTTGGTTTCATTTTTTCCTTTTTTTTTGTCATAAATGACCAAATATAGTTTGACTGAGATCCTTGGTTTTCAAAGGTATCCTTAAGTGTATTGACTAGAGATTCCACTCACTGAAATACCCCAATGTGATGCAATATGAACTAAGGAGTTCATTAGCTTAGTCTTTGCAGTTATGCCATACAACACATGGAAGTTCCCCATCCTTCTGGACCACAAGCCAGAGGTAGACCAGACTAATCTAGGGCATTCCAAACAACACTCTGTGCCCATATGTGAGTAAACAAGCCAGGCCACATACTTCCAACTGCTTTAAAATATCTTAGACTTAGAGCTGTTGTATACATGGCTATGCATACTCAAAAATGAGGGTGTTTGAGAGTTCTACCTGGTTACTCAAATACAGATACCTGATACCATTTCAGATTTCCTAAGCCTGCACCAATGTTCTGGATACACCATGACAATTCAAATAACATTAAATGCCTGGTTTTAGACAACTAAATCAAATCCTAAGTGAAGACTGTATGTGTCCCTGTGATCTGAACTACCTATCCAGACTTTCTTTATCCTCAACTTGATAATTTCAAAGTACAATTCATATGACCCAAATAAGCTGTTTCATTAGAATATTATTAGTAACTCCTATTTTTCCTTCCTTGCATTTTGCTTTGGTCATTTGTGCCTACTGAAAGTAAAAATACAAGGCTACTGCCTAGGTTAGCTACTGGTTTGATGAGGTGGTATCTTAATATCAAATCTAAATGTAAACGACCCTATAAGACAAAGGCCAACTGAAAACTGAGTCCTCTGTTCCTGCCACTCAGGTACGATTAGGGGTTACCTCTGAGTACAGAAAACAGGATTTACATATGTGAATGGAAATAAAATCTCATGAAGAATGCTCTGGTGATTTTATGTCCATGCCTGTTGTGGTGAATCAGCCATTGGTGTCCAGTTGTAAGCACTGTATCAATTTATTTAACTCTGTATCTGCCCGATAGAGCTACTCGAATCCAGCCAGGCAGAACTAATCTCTTATTGCTTATGCATCACTGTAATCTTTAGGCCCTCAGTTCCAGTTTCACTTTTTTTTTGTTTACTTAAAGAGTGCAAGAATCAAAATCTTGTATACTGACAAATGAATCTCCAGAATATGAACCCTCTTTACACTTATGCAAGTAACCTCAACATTTCATCACAGCAATCTGTCACTTTTCCCCATTACTTGGGAAATGAAGTGACATTGATGGCCTGAAAACTTGACAAAAATATAGTAGAAATAATACTTGGAACTTCAGCTATTGCAGTGAAGTACTGCGTATTGTTTTTTTAATTTTTTTTTAGTTTTTTTTTAAATTTTTTTTTGTATTGCAGAGGAAGCCAAATTGAATGATTAATCTCTGACCTGTATCTGTGGGAAGCAATTTGAACAAACCCCTTTAAGAAGTCTAGCCTTCTCTGAAGCATGCACATAACTTTCATTAACATCAAATAGAGTTACATGTGCACACCAGGGCATAAGCTTCTAAGTAGATATTAATTGGCTAAGAAATGATCTACTATTTCTTCTCCTTGCAGTTAGTGCTTGGGAGTTTGCTTTTGGCTTGCTACCCTCACAGCTCTTTGAAGTCATGTTTATTCATTTTCCTTTAACTCTTTAAATGGCAAAATTTCTTCAGTGACCTGTGTCAATGTGTGCAGCCATTTAAAAGGCAACAGAAGAAGCAAGTTTCAGTATTTAACATCAAGAGTTTACTTTGTCCTCATGTCCCTTTCTAGACCAATTCCTGTAAACTATCATCAGTGTCTTAAATCTGCTTGACTAACAAGTTCAGAGGAAAGTGATTATGAATCTGCAGTCAATATTATTTTGTAGTGGTAGAAAAGAGTTTGGAAGCAAACATAGGTTAGTTCTTCATGTTTCAAATCAAAATAGTCTATTCAAAATACTGTTTTTAATTTGCAGTAGTTAAACAATGCAAAATGTCAGGCTGTGATGATAAAGTAACTTAGTGGTACAAGCTCTCTCCTGTGTTCCTTTACCTTTGGTCAAGCTGAGTTATTTCTGCAGAATTCCTGCTTCTTCCTGCTCTGACCTCTGCATCCGCAGAAGCACCACCTAGCTAGGCATTGGAAATGAGATTAATTTTGCCTCATTCTGATGTCCTTGATGAAGACATCCACACTGGATCCAGTTTTACTGGCTCTCTGTGAGTTAACAGCTACATCAGGCAATGTACTTCATCCTTTTAGATTACTTTAGAGTAAGACTGTAGGTATCCTAGGCATGCTTTGAGCAGGAGGTTGGACAAGAGCACCTCCTGAAGGTCCTTTGCAATCTGAATTATCCTTCAGTCCTGCCAACCTGTGAATGGCTATTTGCCTGTTTCTCTCTTTTGGCTTCAATAATGCTCTCACTGGTTAGCTCAGACATGGCAGTTAAAAGTTATATAAGATGACCCATCTTTTTCTTTTATTTCTTTTGGGGATTTTCAAAATAAGAGAAAGATTTTTGGGGACTGTGTTGTCAGTTTAAAAATGAGACAGCAAGGTCTTCTTTGCATCCATCTGCTATTATTTAACCTGAAATATTCATAGACACATTTATCTCTGGAGCTGTTGTTTTCTAATGGTGCAGGTGTGCGAGGGAGATGAGCTTTGCATCCATCTCTTTTATGTTGGGCTTTAGTTCAACCATGCAAAGGTTAACTCTAGAATCAGGGATGTTTGTCCATCTGATGCATACCTATCTTTCTGTTGTATTCATTTTTTACTTCTCTCTGCTTATGTTGAATAAATTCTGGCTAGTACTATCAGGCCCTGACAGTGCTGTAGGCTTAAACGTAAAGGAGGCAGAGCTGATTATTTTTCCCCTTGGGGGCTACCCTTTGGCCTGCAGGCAGTTCTTTTAAAAATAGCTTCACTCTGCCTGATGCCATTATTATCACAGATACAATTCCCAACTTGACTGTCCAGATCAGAAATGAAGCCTGTGTTCAAGAGCAGCCTGCTGCATGCACTGCTCTCCTGGAATGTTCAGACACGTTCTTTCTATAACGCTGTGTGCAAGATTTTGGGGATATTGTTTTGCTTGGTTTCTATATTTTTGATCATGCTTGTCATACGAGAGAAAAAGCTGAAGGCAAGATAATAGTGGGCCTGTAATATATGTGTATAAAACGGATGTTCTGCTTCCCTAGGTCTGCTCAGACAGTGTTGGCAGCCTGGTGGCACTTTAAACAGAAAAATAAAGGAAAACAGTGAAACCAACCTGATAGTTGAAACACACTATTTGGAATATTTCTGCTAATAGTTCAGCTGAGTCATTTACGTTTTCTGCCTCAGTACAAGCCTCCAGTAAAATAGGAATCTGCTTATTTTCAAACCAAAAATTCTTATTGTAATCACCAGGAAGGGTGTTCTATGAAGGTCGCATGAGCTGTTCCCAAAAGTTGCCACAAAGCCACTGTCCATATGTTTAAATGCCTACTGCAAAGCTACCTCAGAAGAAGCCCTTCTTCAATGCCTTTCCAGCCTGGTACAGTGCTGGAAAAGGAGACCTGTTGGTGAGCTCCTCAGAAGCCCCAGAGAAAAGATGACTGCTGATGGAACAGTCAGTTGAAAATGATTTGGACTCAGTGATTTTGAGACTTAATTTCTCTCTTATCCTTTTTTTTTTTTCCTCCTAGAGTATCCTCCACAAAATACAAGAACTGAAGATTTGAGATTTAAGCACCTGAAGCACAAGGAGTAAAAATTCAAGTACGTTTGAGTGAGTGACTGGTTTATATTTACAGTTGTATACAATTCAGTACAATACAACAGTTTTGTACAGCCTACTTTCTTTATAGGGATGTTTTGATGCTTAATCTTCGTGAATCATGATGAGATCCTTAGATAAAAGATACTATGTAGTATTCCATAAGGCCTCAGGCATGAAAGCATCATTAATAATTTAACAATAAAATATATGATTACCCTAGAGGCTGTCAGATATCTCTGGTGGTAGAAATACCTACACAGGTAAGTACTGTAGCATTGATTGAATAATTTATTTGATTAATTTCTCATTACTTTTAAATACATTTGACAATATCTTCCATTATTCATTGAACTTGTGCATCACTATTAAACTATTACCTCATGAATGCAAAAGCTGTTTACCCTAAAAAGAGCTCATTTTCATTACAGAAAAGTAAGAAATTGTTGTAATGCCATCTAACATCAAGCATGTCCATTGAAAAGTTTTCAGACTTTAACTTAACTGAGAAAGGTGTTCAGAGACAATGGAATGCTTACCCAAACTTTATATTAAGGGATATGAATGATTATAGACATTTTATAAGGTTTCCTTGGTAAAGACTTTGATCTAAAACCTAGTCCAGGATGTGATTCAAAAATTGAAAACTAGGTGTATGAGGGATCTCCATTTTTCTGATGGCAGAAATTGTTGCCTTATCAACAAGGAAGCTGTCAGGTTATCCTTGTCAGGTTATTGCTTTCAATAACTTCAGTGCTTGAGGTGAGTTGAAGACATATGCCTTCATTGACCTGCAAATATTCAAAACTGATGTTGAAAACTCACACTGATCCACCGTACAATAACCATTTGGCCTGAAACTTTAGCATATAACCTTATGGTGTGATGTTTTCTCGAACCTCACTCTGACCATGTAAGGTTTTCAATGCCCATCTTACTCTCAGATGGACGTCCACACACATAACAGCATTGTGAAGCATTAAATATAAATGTTTATGCATTTATTTTCTGTTGGAGTTTTAGGGTGATGAATAATAGGTCAAGTTTCACAATTTATTTGCAAAAGAAAAAGACCCTAACAGGCAGAATTAGCTCATCCTAACATCTGGTGTACAGATCAGAATTTGTATAACGGGTCGCAATCTTTCCTGCAGCAATCAGGCCTGTAAACAAACAAGACATTGACTAGACAAAAAAAAAAAAAAGGTACAAGCAGGTTAAATGACTTCTCCAAGGTTATAAAAAAGGTTACCAAAAAAGATGTCTTTCTGGGATAGGCTTGCATCCCAGATCTCCCAAAGTACCTTTTAATTCTACAAATGCATCCTTCTTTGCTGGTTATTTGGCTTGGCTGAAAGGGTTCATAAGCCCTTAGTAACAAGCATGGTGAGGGTGAACGTTTCATCATGGAAAACTGTCAAACACTCAAAAATCACTGGTATTCAAATATGTTGCTATTAAAACATTCTTTTAACAAGAGTTACATTGCTTTATTTAGTAATGGAATAAAGAATGGATGTGACTTATTTGTTTTTGCTTTTTTTCACACATGATCATATAGTAAAGGTGAAGGAGACCCTATTTTTTAACAGATCAAAGCATTTGTTTTACTATTTAATTCTTTGGTACTGGCTCTCTCGAGGCCCCTTCTGCTATGAGCTAATGCAAATTACATCAGGAAATCCAATGGGCTTAGTAAACACTGAATATTAATTCAAGATGTTTCTGAAAATGCATAAACAGCATCAGTCCCAAAATCCAGAGCAGAAGCAAATAACAATGTTAAATTGATATGTCAGAATTTTATGTGGACTGTTGTTTTGATCATAAAAATCAGCTTTTTCTTGCCCTGTTGAATGATTGTTCTGTTAGAATACATGAATTCTAAATCATTGAGCGATATTCTTACTTCTCTTACATTATACCAAGGGCTTTCTCAGATTGTTAAGTGCTTTTTTTTTTTTTTTCCTGTGTTGACCAGTCTGCTTTTCTCTAGATCCACCCTTAAATATATTTTTTGAGAAGTGCTAAAGATTTGCGATCAGGGAATCAGAACAGGACTCATGAAAACTACATCTGGTCTCCAAGTTTTATCAGATACTCTGGTTAAACCACAGTGTTGCTGTTGCCCACCTATGAATATTTTCTCCTAATTTGATCCTGTCTCAATAATGGACAATTAAAGAGAAATGCTTTCCATACTTCAGCTAACACAAGAAGATCCATCTGTCAGTCATTGACTCTGATAAATGCTTCCAGATCAGATCAACCCAATAAACTATTTCAATTATGAAAATCAGAACACTTACCAATCTACCCAATCAACAGTTAAGAATCTACCCAATCTACAACTTGAAAACAGGAAAGAACTTGTCACTAACAGAAGTTTCTACATCACTAAAACACCCCAATTTTCAAAATAACATTTGTGGCTGGTGTCAGCATAACATGCTCAGTTACCATCTCCACTAAATCTGGCACTACTTCTATATCTTGTGTGGCTCTGAAGAAGCTGTGGACTCATCAGTAGGGATTCTGTATGCTGGGCTGGACACTTCTGAGCAAAAAGGTACAACACTGTATTTCAAAGGTCCATTGACTGACCAACCCAAGAGGGTTTTGCATTACTATTGAAATTTGTTCTGCATGCTTCATTTAGGAACAGAAGTCAGTTGTGTGAATTTTGAAATGGAAGAAATGCAGAAGACTGCATCAACATGCAGCTTTCTTTACTTTCTTTACTAATATTCACCTTCAGAAGCTTTCTTATGTTAAGATATGGTATCATAAAACATAATTTACATTTGTCCTGGTTTGAGTTAGAAGAAAAGTAATTCTGTTCAGTGATTTTACTTTACAGCTAGGTCTCTTCTAACATCATATTCAGTATAAAATTGACAGCTCACAAAGGTCAACTCCTCCTCTTCAACGGCTGGCATCTGAGGAGGACTCTGATCCTGTTCTGTGTGTTCCTGAATCCAGTTCCCAAGTCCAGCTCCTGAATCCAGTTCCCATCTGCCACTGAATCCAGTCTGGGACTTCCCCAGTGCCTGTCCACAGCATCAGTGGTGCGGATGAAATAATTGCCATCAGGGATATTGGGTTTGACATTGTTTTCGTATATATTTGCATACATTTTATTTTATTCATTTTGTTTCATTAAAGCTGGCTTAGTTTTCTTTTCCAATCCATAAGTTTCTCTCCATTACTCCCTTTCTCTTCCCCTTTGGGAAGGGAGAAGGGTTAATAGAGAATATCTGTCATTTGTCTAGTGGCTGGCCCAACCCTAACCCTTGACAACACTGAAGTCTGGATCTGAAATACTGAGATCCTCATGTTCTGGGAAATCCTTAAACTCTGTTAATAAAATACTCTGCACTAAATGAAAAAGATCTAGTGATACACAGAGATTCATCAGACAGTAACAGTAGATACAAAGTACTACTCATTCTCTAGTGTTCAGCTACTTTCTTTGATATTCTAGAGATGAAAAAGGCAATTTAAATATTTTATAGGCCTCTGACCTCAACTGATGCCTAGAATTGGACGAGCAGCCTGCAGATGAACTCATGCTATCTCACAGCTCATTGGAGACGTTCACATAAATGCCTTGTGAAACCACTAGCAATTGCCCAATTGCCCAATATGACAATCAGAGCTCCTCTAGCCACAGGTTTCACTTTGCAGGATGGAAAAGAAGCGTGATGCACTCTGACAGCAAAGGAACATCTTTTTCTTTCTCTATTAGTCTTCCTTTTGGAGAGCCTGGAAGACACATGATGTTTCCAGGGTCTATTGACAACAAAAGCAGTTTGATACAGAGTTGTACTGAGTTGTTCTACAAAGATAAACTCAAACCCAGTATCAGTTATACACCTGGGTGTTTTCTGGCAAAAGGTATTTTGATGACAATAATTTCTCCACTCGTTTTATAAATACATTGAATTTTATGTCTGTTATGCTGTCAGCCATAACTTTGGTGTCTGCAGATGCTAAATATTAAACAGCATTGTCACCCAAAACTTAACTAATAAGCAAAAGCACTGCTTAGTCTGTGGTTTATGACTAGCTAAATATACTTTTCTAATAGATTATTTGTGCAGTAATATTTCTTTCACTTCTCCCAGGCAGAGCAATAATGAAACGTAAAACCAATGTTTCAGCAACAAAATAATTGGTGAAATCCAAAAATGGATTTCTGTGAGAAGACTGTGAGAAGTAGTCCTGGAATTCAAACACTAACACCAGTTAACTAAAAAGTTCTTGTTTTAATTTAAATGTATTTATCAAGAACGGGTTCATTCCAGTTTTTCCTTTTATTCAGATTAAATGTAATGGACATTTTTCTAAATGCAAAATCTAAATTAAAATATTCCTTACATGAAATACTTTACCACTGTTTTTATTTATTTTTTCAGTTTTGGTTGTGACAAAACAATTGTTTTTCTGAGAAATTTAGAAGAGAAAGCAAATGTACCCTGCATTTCAATTATTTCTCATGATAGTAATATCACAAGTAATATCACATTTACAAAGACAGAAAGAGATTTTAAACTCCTGTGGCCACCCTGAGAGTCATTAGTTGAAGTGATAATAAAACTGAAGATTTCTTGGCTTCTAAGCCTGTTTTGAGCACAAAACTTTAGTATTTTCTTAGAATCCAGCAGTGAGCTGTCTTCTGTTTTAATACAGAAGCTGATTTTACATCATCCAAATGATGTGTGGTTTCCCAGATGAACACTTGCCACTATTTTGCACTTCCAAGGCTTAGTTTTCCTTTAAAGGCATATATGAATTTATGTAAGCCTTCCAATCACAGTAATGGTCACAGGACAGTATCCAAAGTACTTGAAATAGACAATGAGATGTCTAAGTAAGTTTTCAGACAAATTGAAAATGTTGTCCATTTATTAGTAATTATAGTTTGACCAGTGGAAATCACAGAAGATTGTTCAATGTAAGATATTTTTTTACCTTAAAATTAACACTACAATGATATTTAGGCACAAAAATGGTAGTTTCAAAATACTTAAGGATACTCATGGATAACTTAAAAGTCTGTATCTGTGACGTGAGACATCTCTGTTTATTTCAGTCACAACAGATAGACAAAAATAGTTTTTTTTTGTCAAACAAAACACTCTCAGGTTAGACTCCAGGGAGATAATTTGGTACTTCACGCAATCTGTATGCAAGGAACAATGGATAATAGAATATTTGCTTGCTTTTAGTAATGTTGAACTTTTCCATATTTACATTTTATCTGAAGTTTCTCAGTGTTTTTAACTACAGGAATATCTTTGAAAAGTGTTCAGGGCTGAAAATATTTCTGTTTCCAAATATGTCTTGCTTAGCAGAATAAAGATGGTAGCTAATATCTGATACTGCAAATACATTCTCAAAGTTGGTTAAGTACCAGACCAAATGCAAGATGTTTAGCTCAAAATATGCACTGACTGTTCTGTGTTACATGGGGACTCACACAATGAATGTAAATGGGGATACAGGAGACATGATCATCTAGCCTTGTCACTGCTTGGTAAAAGGCATTCTATCTTTAAGTTATTTTACACTCTTACAGCTCAAGAAGTTAAAAACAATTAGTAATTTCCTTTCTCAACATCCCTCCAAAACTGAGAACTCCTGTGGTGGTTCAGCCCCAGGTGGGATCCGGGCACCACGGGGCCACTCCCTCAACCCCCAACCCCCCCACGGGTGGGAGAAAAGGGAGAAAAATACAAACCCCTGTGGGCTGAGATAAGGAGAATTTACTACAAGAAATTCCCAGTCTATTCTTCAGGTACACTACAGGGACTTTATCTCCTTCCACAGCATGTGGCAGTTTTGACTGAGCACGGCCAGCTTGATGGGCAGATCCTCTTGTGTTGACCAGCCAAGTGGCCTTTGCCAAGTTTGTGTCCCAGTGCTTAAAAGTTTCTCCTCCCATCGCTTTCAATGCAGTTTTTAGCAGCCCACTGTATCTTTCAGCCTTCCCATAGGCTGGTGTGTGGCAGGGGATGTGACAGACCCATTCAATGCCTTGCTCCATGTCCCAGGGATCTATGAGGCTGTTTTGGAAGTGAGTCTCATTGTCAGACTCAATTCTATCTGGGGTGCTGTTGCTACAAGACTTGTTTTTCCAGGCCCAGGATGGTGTTCCGGGCAGGGGCATGGTCCACATGGTAGGTTTCCAGCCACCCAGTGGTTGCTTCCACCATTGTAAGGACACAGTGCTTGCCTTGGCTGGGCTGTGGCAGTGTGATGTAGTCAACCTGCCAGGCCTCTCCATATTTATATTTCAGCCATCGTCCTCCATACCACTGGGGCTTTAACCTCTTGGCTTGCTTGATGGCAGCACGTCTCACACTGATGGATGACCTCTGCAATATCCATGGTCAAATGCACCCCTTGGTCTCAAGCCCATCTGTATGTTGCATCTCTCCCTTGGAGGCCCGAGGTGTCATGGGCCCACCGAGCTATAAATAGTTCACTGTTATGCTGCCAGTCCAACTCCACCCGAGCCACTCGGATCTTGGCATCTTGATCCACACACTTGTTGTTTCCATGGTCTTCTGTGGCCTGACTCTTGGGTACGTGGCCATCCACATGATGTACCTTCATGACTAGATTCTCTACCCAAGCAACAACATCCTGCCACAACCCAGCAGCCCAGATTGGTTTATCTCTGTGCTGCCAGTTGCTTTGCTTGGTTCGGCTGTCTGCCCTGGCTAGAGCTCCCTCCCGACTGCAGAGGAAGAACCAACCCTCTCCTAGCCAAACCAGGACAACTCCCATTTCCCCTTCAGTGAATGAAAGTGGAGAAAGACTTATTCGAGTGACAGTAGAGGTCTCTGGAAATCACGTCCTCATCTGAGGTCCCAATCTGCTAAAGAGCTATGCACTGCCATGCATTTTTCTATGGCTGGGTTGCTTTGATACATCGTGAGGGACAAGCACCAAAATTTGACCATGATAATCCTTTTTACTAGAAGAATAATTGCTCTTTAGATTCCCTGTTCTTTTTTCTGTGTTTTAAGTTAAGTTTTCATACCTTTATGTTTTCAACTAGTTTACTGACTACTGCTTCCATGTCCCTTCTTGCATTGTGTAAATTCTTCCCAAAATACCAGCATTCGAGTCAGATGTTCCAATGTAATAATTCCAGTAGTTCCAATATGTAATGCCTGAGTGGATTAAGAATTAGTTGTTTAATTAGAAGTCTCTGGCAGTAGATCACACTAACTAATAGCAATAGTCAGAATAGTAATAAGCAGTTTCCAGTCTAGTATACAAAATATACCAGTCTGATGTGGAAATGGAGGGACAGGCTTGTGCTGTGTTGTCATACTTAATGTCCATATTAGAAGTTATAAATTGCATGTCTTGACTTATGTTCTTTTTGAATTTTAAGCTGTCTATCCTTAATTTATAAGAAAAGTACTATAAACAATGAACATAATTACTTTTAAAATGGAGCCTGATAAGCTGTTGGAATATTTACAAAGTAGTGGTTAGTGACAGCAACTGAGTTCAAGGAGTCTTTTTCCTCCACCGTATGTGCTTAAAAGAAATTTCTTTCAGAATGAGAAATACGAAACAGGAAATATGGTGCTCAGCTATTCGAGGTTTTGTTGGTTTTGTTGGTTGGCTTTTTAATCACTCTTATTTCTTTACTGCTTTGTCTAGATAAAGATTAAGCCATAAGCCCAGGAAGTCCCTGGATTCTATTGTCATGCTTCCCAGAAACACATCACCTCTTTGTTCCCCACTTTTATCTGCTTAAGGCATCTCTCTTTAAATGTTACGTATTTGTTATATTTCTGAAGTCGTGGCTCGAAGTGTATTGTTTTCTGAAACAGATTTCTTTTTTTCCACTGAATTCCTGGGGAGTGTGATCTAATCCTGGGGGTCCTCTTCATTGCTAATGCTAAGTAAAACCATAGGTGTTGTTCCATTGTATTCTTATTTAACATGTGCTGGGGAAAAGAAAAAAAAAAATCTATGCTGAATGTTTTAAAATGAAGTGCAGCAGAATTTTGTAGGACAATTAGCTGATTTACTACTGCTCTAAAGTAGAATTCTGGACCCTCTTTATGGTCAAAAGAAAGAGGTATATCTTGCCTTTGATATAATTATCTCTGTGCTATTGAGGAAATCTAGATGTTTGATAAAGGTGAAGTGTATAAATCTTAGATGGTTAAACTTAGAGGAGACAAAACCCAGACTTAGTAGAAACGTTCCAATGATTTAGGTACTATTGGACTTCCTGGGTTTTCCTGGGATGGAAGTGGGACAGTACAGACCTTTTTTTTTTCACTGCAAACTTAGTTAAGAAAATCTTTAAGGATTTTCCTTCCTACCAAGTTCTTATGTTCCTGTATATCTCAGAAAGGAAAAAACACCTGGAAACAGCATTATGACAATGTGTGAAAAATATATATTGGAGAGCCTTTGGCATCTAGGTCCTTGCCTTCCTATGAGTAAGAGATATTGCTGCCTTGTCTGTGTGTTGATCTGTATGAAATAGTTTTTCAGCCTGTTTCTTAGTGAATTGAATTATAAAACTACTGGCACCTTCAGAATTGAATCTTGAAAGATGCAGAGCTCCATCAGTTCTCACTGCTTAGGGTGAAAACTGATGATATTCAGCAAGTTGTCAGTATTCAGTACTATCTGAGTTGCTAAGAGCTGGACCAACAAGAGACTTTTGAGAGAGTATTGAGGAAATAGGTGGGATTCCTGTAAGTACCTGTGAACATCACATCTCTTTGGCAGTAAGAAACCTGAACGTTAACCATTAGCTTTTCTGCCACAAACACTTTAATGTAATATGCACTAAGAAGAGAGCAAGCTGCCCTTCATTTTGGCACAACCATCTTGGACAGAGATAAATGAATCAGATTCTTCACTCTGCACTGATGTGATTTTTTTAACTTCTGCCAAATACTGGTTCAGTAATTCCTAAAGTGCTGGTAGCTTACAATGTAAGATGGCTGACAGCCATTAAATTGTTCTACCTTGCCTTTTGAGAGAGGAAAAATGACTTACTGGTGAGAACTGGAAAAAATAACTATGAAAATCATGAAAGTAGCACTTGATTACTAGTGGCTCAAACTATTTCTTTTCATTGTTTAATCATGTGCTGAGACTAGAATTCCTGTCCCATTAAATAAGAGTGAGGAGACTATATAAAACATCCACCTTTCCAGCATGAAAATTCAACTCTGTTTAGAGCTCTGCTCGTATCTAAGTGAATTTACACTGACAACTCCAATGGCTCATCAGATCAGAATTAGTGGTTTATCCTTGTTTTCATGTTTCTGACCATATCATCTATTTTTCAGAACTGTAAACAATTATTTCACTTCTACATCCAGCTATTTTCTTTTTCTGGAGAAAATATTTCTGTCTCTCTGTTTTTTATAAGTTGATGCATTGTTTTCAAGGGCTCTGGATAACACATCACATAACAAGCCCAGCTCATTATTATGCATTATCTACTGCTGCTTGCTGCAATGCAATATTTACACTTTGGCATTAAGGCAGGAGACAGGCCTCGTTATGCAGCACAGCCACTGCTGATAGATAGATGCAACGTTTTTTTCAGAAACATGAAGAATTGAAAATGGTTCATCTGGGGATTGCAAGTGCTATGAATTCTTTATATCTAACAGTTGGCCTGCACTGACCCAAAGGATATTAGATTTCTGAGGAGCAAACGTGCTATGCTGAAATGTACTTAAAAAGCTCAATCTCAGTGGCCTGCAGTGGCTGCCCCCCCAACATCGTTGGCCTTTGGCAGACAGAGCCTCCTCTCCCTCTGTGCAAACCTTGCTCCCTGCCTCACACCACCTGCTGCCTGTCTCACCTGTCCCATGCTGGCATCACGCAGGCAGGAGTGGGGAGGGGTAAGCACGTACACCTTTAGGAGCCAGAGGAGGTTGCTCCCAAGCCTGGATTTTATTGCCATGTCACTTGGATTGTTTTTACAGCTGGCAGGCCAGAGCGACCTTTGGCTGCCGCTTCTCATTTCTGATGGCTCTTTCCCCATGAGTCCATGTCAAATCTGCTTCTCTTGCAGTCTTTTAAAGGGCTAGTTTGCCATCGCTGCAACTGGCTGCAGAGCAGGAGGCTCTGACCTCAGACTGGAAAATGGGGAAGGGAAAAAGGGAAAATGAATGCTGAAAGGCTGTAGAATGGCCTGGCCTTTACCATGTCTTCCTGCACTGATGACATCAGGACTGAATAAGGTGCTAACTTGGCGTGGGACACCAGCAATTCACCCAGGGACAGGAAATCGTCTCAGGTACCATCCACACAGGGAGATGCTGTGGAGATGAGGGAGGACAAAAGCAACACATGTCTTGTAGGAAGCAGAAGGCAAAATTACCTTGTCACACTAATGAGGTGTTTCTCTAACAATTTCTTACTGAAGATCTCAAAGCACTTCACCTGTAAAAACTGAGCACCATAGTAACAGTTCTGCAGTTTGGAAGTATCATTACCACCTCAATTTCATTTTCATTTGAGACAGATCAGATGAGTCATGTCACTGTTGGTCAGTGACCCTACCAACCACTAAGATCATCTTATCACTGGAGAACGTGGCTCACCTAGAAAATATTCCCTTTCTCTCTGCAAGTACCCCAGCATATTTCCACATTTTGCATCCCCAAAACATCCCTACTTCTGTTAGAAAACTGAATACTGAAAAATCCTTCATAGTAACAGAAAGCAGGATAGAGTTTGGTTTGATTTTTTCCACTTGAACTCTAGGAATCCTTTGGTTCTGCCAACTCATGATGATTTTAGAGACCTGCCCAGGTGGAAAACAAACTTTGTGTGCATCGCACTGGCCTCCGTCACTGGCACCCAAACTCTGACCTGTATGCAGCAGTGCACTGCCTGGCTCTACCACTGCAGCTCCTGTCCTTCTCCTTACTTGAATGACAATTCAGACAGGATGGAGAGGAGAAGAGAATTTAGGGGGATGAAAACTGTCAGATAATTGAGACAATTTTTAATTAAATTGTTAATTTCACTAACTGCTATGCGCAAAGGTCTTTATTGTAGTGTTGCTGTGGTAACCTTAACTTTGAGTGTCCTGACATGTGGTTAAAATCTTAAATTTAAATATTTCATTAACAAGAATTATTTAGGGTTTTGGGGTTTCTTTGTTTGTTTGTTTGTTTGTTTGTTTGTTTTTAATGGGCAGCCACCAAAATCACTGATCTTGAATACCGAGGGCCAGATTGTCACCACTGATTTTAGTCATTGACGAGAGGTATGGAGAGAAACAACCATGCAGATGACTGAAAGACTATGAGGGAAGGATATCCTTTTCCTGACTGCCAAATGCCTGCCCTCTTCTCCCCCTTGCCCCGTGTCTTCCTACTCCCTAAGGATGCTATACCAATCAGACTTAGTAGCTTAAAAGGCTATAAAGGGAAAAATGTCAGGTGTGAGCTGCTCTGCTCAGCATGACAGGAGTTCAAATAAGAACACAAAAAATACCACATGGGGTTAGACACAACGTTCATTTAGCCTGCTACCCTTTGCCTGGCAACAGCAAGTAGCAAATGCTTAGGATATGTATAGACTTGACCTTTCTCTCACAGACCCTCCCAGCTCCTGATAACCACTACTTAAAGGTGTCCTTGCAAATCTCCCCCAAATGGTGATTTTTCCTAGTGAAGCCCTTGTGAGCTAGGAAAGGCACATCAGGGTTTCCCCCTCCCCCTCCCTGTAAGTGGCCACACTTCATCCTTTGAAGAAAAAATGATTACTGCTTGCATTATAATGGAATGGGATCAAGGATTCAGGGCAGCCCTGTAGGCAAACAATGAAATAGAGTCATCTTTGCGTTAAGGAAAGGTTCTTTCTCCTTTCTTTTGTTCTTGCTGTGCCTTTTAAGAAAGAAAAATAGGATACAACCCCTAATACATGTTCCTGTACAGAGATGGAGATCCATCCTGACATGTCTTTCTCTTTTCCCAGTTAACTGTCATAACAGCTTCATTCTGAAAAGCTGAAGTCAGATCACCATCTCTGATTTTAATTACAAAGAGTAATGAATGGAAAAAGAGTCGCTCATGTAGCTAAATTTCTGTCAGCCAACAACCCTGAAATATTATTCCTTGGCTCTTCTTATGTATTTTAATTTCTTTCAGGCACAGTTCTCATTTAAGCTACTTAAAAATATGATACAGTGGAAAGATGTTATATCTTAAATAATGGACTTACTCAGGAAAATGAGGGCTACATTAATGCAACATTTATCTCATCCTTTACAATACTAGATTTCTTGATTGCTACATCCAACAACAGAGCTTCCTTTGGGTTTTGGGTTTCCCTTGTTTCAGGAAAAGAGCTCAAAACTCAGGGAACATCTAACCATTTGTGTAACATAGGAGCAACATATAATTAATTTGTGCCCTGAAGTGTGATGATTGATTATCATTCCTTACAGACTTAGTTTGTGGTGCTAATGTCCATCAAATTATTGTGATTAGATGTAGTCACAGAATTTATCTTAATGATTTCCAGTTGCACTGAGTCACCCAAATTGACCATATGCTGCATGGTTAGCAGTTCCATACTTGCTCTCTTTTGACTTCCCAGGACCTTCCATTTATCAGGATGGTAACGAGAAGAAAAATTTTTTCTAACTTGTATAATTGTGAACAGCTCAAACACGGCAAGATTTCTTGCTTACTAATCTTTTTGGTATTTTAATATGTATGTTTATTTGAAAACCCTCTTAAATTTAGAGATCAATGTCAACCATCAATGAGAACCAAAATATGAGGTCTGATTGAGGGTAGGAAGGCTCTGCAGAGAGATTTGGACAGGCTGGAGCAATGGGCTGGAGTCAGTTGGATGAGGTTTAACAAGGCTGAGTGCTGGGTCCTGCAGTTATGTCACAACAACCCCAGGCAACACTCCAGGCTTGGGGAGGGGTGGCTGGGAAGCTGCCTGGTGGAAAAGGACCTTGGGGTGGATAGCCAACTGAACAGGAGCCAGCAGTGTGCCCAGGTGGCCAAGAAAGCCAATGGCATCCTGGCCTGGATCAGAAACGGTGTGACCAGCAGGAAGAGGGAGGTGATTGTGCCCCTGGATTCAGCACTGGTGAGACCTCACCTTGAATCCTGTGTCCAGTTTGGGCATCGCAGCATAAGAAGGACACTGAGGTGCTGGAGCAGGTCCAGAGAAGGGCAACGAGGCTGGTGAGAGGGCTGGAAAACATGCCTTGTGAGGACCTACTGAGGGAACTAGGTTTGTTTAGTCTAGAGAAGAGGAGGTTGAGAAGATACCTTATTGTTCTCTACAAATACTTAAAAGGAGGTTATAGTGAAGCTGATGTTGGTCTCTTCTCCCAAATTACTGATGATAGGATGAGAGGAAATGGCCTCAGGTTGTGCCAAGGGAGGTTTCAATTGGATATTAGGAAGAATTTCTTCACTGAGAGAGTGATGAGGCATTGCAACAGGCTGCCCAGGGAGGTGGTGTAGTCATCATCCCTGGAGGTGTTCAAAAAACAAGTAGATGTAGCACTTGAGGCTATAGTCTAGTTGGAGATGTCCCTGCTTATTGAAGATGGGTTGGACTGGATGACCTTTAGAGGTCCTTTCCAATCCAAAACATTCTATGATTTTGTTATTCTATGGTTTTGAAGAGACATTTTTCAATTACAGGTAAGAATATAGTTTCAAGGATGAAGAAATCAGCATCTGAGTTCCCTTTTGGTGTAACAGGACTTGAGGTCCTATCTTCCACTTCTTAGAGGAGGCCCTAACTACAGAGTTATAGATGGATTGGAGAGGAACAGGTGAGCAGTCAGATTTGAGATGGTGTCACTCTCCTTGAAAAAAGTCTGCAGTGCAGCCAAATGCATAAATCATGAGCAAAGGAAAGAAAGAGGCAGAAGAAAACCAGTTGCATAGTTAAGCAGTTGATGCATGTTCACATTTTTGTATTTGTGGTGTGTATGAAGGCTGCTTACTCCATTAGGATGCTGTGATAGTGCATATTTAATACTTGCTTAAAAACAGTCTTAAAAGATGAGATTTTTCACATTATCCCCTGAGCAAGGACTCAAAGGTAAACAGCAAATGTTGTGAGTTGTTTGACAAAATTGGTCTCCAGTATCTGTTTTAAAATGTACATGTATTGTGCTTTGTAGTCATTAATGAGGAAAGAATGGAGTTTTGTCTTTGTTTGGAGACCTGAGGTGCGAAGAGAAGATCTAAGATTTAGAAAATAAATGTATTATTGAAGATGAACAGCATACTTTTCACACTATACTACCAAGATACGTGTTTTCAGTTTTTCTCTTTGCAAAGTTTGCATCACTCTCTGCAAAATATTGTGAATGACTTTTATATATTTTAAAACATATGAGTTGGGTTTTTTTTCCCCCTTTTTGTTATGTTGTAGGATTAAGTGCAGTTTAATAATTTTTGGAGATGTAAGACAACTTAGAACTTCCCCCAGTTGCCTGCCTTTTTTTAAAATTTTTTTTACATGTCTCAGATTTTTGACATTTTCCCTAGTGATAGTTGCTATGCTATTCCCCAGCACATTGGCTGGTGATCCTTGCAATGCCTAAGGTGCTAAGACATGTTTTGTACAGAATATAATCTTTTAAAAAAACCAACCAACCAACCAAACAACCTTCTCAGAACGGGACCTCTGCCTGTTACCATTACAATAGACACAGAATTAGGTAGGCTCCAGTAACTGCCCAATTCATTACAGCCAAAACCCAACTTCTGGCAGATATCAATGGAGGGTTGCAAAAAGGGTGAGAAATCTGCATTTCCTAATAACCAGGTGTGCTGCTCCTGCAGGGCTGAGGATGTGTGTGAATATTGTCTTCCTAATAGCTTGTAAAAACCAGTTTAACATCCGATGACTGAGATAACAAAATAGTATCACGCAAATTATTAAAAAAAAATTAATTTATTTTCTCGATGTCCAGTTCTGTGTTGGCGAATTTCACTTCTATGTGCAAGTAAGAAGGCAAAAATCTCTTTTCACAAGTGGCCCCTTATCACTTGTCATCTGTCTTCTCTCCCAGCTCATCCTCCTTTCCGAGCAACTGAATTACCTTATGGGAAAAAAAAAAAAAAAAAAACCAAAACCAAACCAAACCAAACAAACAGACAAAAAAAATCACCAAAACAGCACTGTTTGTCCTCATTTTTATGAACTCTGGCAAACTCAGGTCTCTGGGAGGCATTGCCAGCAGGTAAAATTGACAGCAGGCTATAGTTGACTGCATGTCTGCCACGAGGATCTCCTCCCACCAGGCCTGACAAATGTTGTCACCCTTGCTGCACTATCAATAAAGCATGCACAGGCTGGTGGAGTCATAGAGGAGAGATTTTTTTTTCTATGCATGCACCAAGGCTGAACATAATTGAGAGGTCTGTGTTAAAAATCCATGTGAAACATTGATTTTTCGGAGTTGGCTGCCAAATTGGGGAAAACGATGGTAACAATAGAACAACAAAAACAACAAAACTGGCACGGGGAGAGGAGGGGGAAGGGTTTATTGTTGAAATAAGAAAGGTCATTTTGCTCAACCCAAAATGAAAAATTCTGGTACAGGCACTTGTAAGGCAAGAGCAAGGGGAGCAATCACTGAGGAAACACCATCTCCCATGATTTCCTCAGCAGCTTAGGACTTCACATGTTTAACCCTGGCTGTGAGACATCCCCATGTCTGAGGAGGCCTGAGCCCATTTGTACCTTTGATAAGGCTGCTAAGCTCCCATGGCTATATATGATCCTGAGCATCCACACCATCCCTGACTCATATTCTTCTACCATAAGAGTATACAACCCAAATTTGTTAAGGTAGCTGAGAAAGACGCAAACAGAAATCAAAAGTAGGAATTATCATAACTTGCTTATCTAGGGCTAGTTTTCATCTAGAGAGGATGGGGAAGAAAATAACTTCATTTTTCACTTTGGGCATTCATTTTTTTTTCATTTTCTGCATTTTTTCCCCCTGCTGTGATTGAACTTTTTTTTTTTAATCTGTACATGATTTATCCATATGGCTGGGGGTGGCTGACAAACTTCATTTCAAGTTAAATTCTTCAAACGGAGTATAAGAATATTAATTGCTGTAGCCAGCCTGTTTCAAGAACCCAGGCTCTGATAATCAGGTCCCTTCTTTAATATCCCTGACTGATGAATGTCTCTGCCTTATGTTTAAATACAGCCGTTGGGATCTCACACTATTTAACATGCATATGAAAGCATAAAAATAATCCCAGGGAAAGCCCCATCCTGAGAAGAGGGTAATGCAGCAGTGTGGGTGCTTTAGTTATATTCATATTAGGTGTTTTGCCACTGTTTGCAAGGTGCTGTTTGTAATAGTTTCCCACTATTTGCAATGAATCTGCCCCACTAGGATGTAACATTTAAAATTGGGCCAGAGTATCACTTTTGTCATTAAGAACTGAGAAAAAAAATTACACTGCCCAATATTGCATAGAAAGATACTGAAGTAGAAGTGATAAGAAATGTTCTGAGAAATCACTGAATATTTAACTTCTGTACTTGATGGTTGGCTAATGCTTTTCTGAATTTTTATTTATTTGGGTTTTTTTTATAATAGGAGTCATCATACCAGTTTCTAACCATGGTTTATATTTCTAATCTGAAAGATGTTGTTTAAATGGAAGCAAATGCAGATAGATTTTTTTAACAATCCTACTATGAAGTTTATGTCATATCTGAAATAAAAAAATATTATATCCTTCTCATCTGTTATAGAAAACTGGATTTTTTTATTGATTTCCATCACTATGTCAGTAACAAACATCATTCCATTATACTTTGAAATCCTCCAATAGAATCTTCATTTTCTTAGACAGTAAAGACAAAATCAAAATCAACAACATACCAAATACAATCTACAGAAAAGCTGCAAACACATCTGTTTCTACAAACACAGTGACCATCCAAAATACATTTTAAAAAATTGTATTATTCAGCTGTGACCTTGGACACCAATATATTTACTTTGAGAAGAACACTCATTATACCTACCTGAATAATTAAAAAAGGAATTTTATCCAACAAGGTACTTTTTCTAGGGCAACAAATTCCTTTGAAAAAGAGGTTCAAATATCTCACAAAAAATTTATTCACACATCATTGATGCAATGTGTTATTGGCCATCCTGCCCTGGAAACTGTGTGGGAAATCGATGAACAATATGATTAAATGACTTGTTTAATTATGCATTAAACTTGTATGGGAAGATCATATCTGCTCAAAATTCTTCCAGCCATTCACACTCTGCAAATCACTACACTCATCAGAAAAAGACTCCCTGTAGGCCAAAAACATGTCAAAGGTACTTAGATCATAAGTTTAAAACTTAGCCAAGCATCTCCACTATGACCACAGTAAAAATATTCCCACAGTGGAATCATAAAACCTCTGATCTTTCACTTGTCTTTTTGCAGCACGGATTACACTTCAGGAAGTTCATCAAATGTTCTACACATGAAATGAAAGCACAAGAATGAACTTTGCAGACAATAAATAATGGACAAAACCACCTCTGATCAGGGAGATTCTTTCTCCTACAAAGGAGCTATTCAATACTATTTCAGTCTTGATCATTGAAAGAGACTCACAAAGAAATTCTAAATTGATTCTGAGAATTAAAATTCATGACTTCGTTCATTACCAGAAACCCAAATTCAGAGTCTTGATTTTGTGATATATCATAATGTTTCTCCCATTGGCCATCGATGTCTGTATGTTCCTCTACAAACTTCTTTACTAATCCTTGGTACCAATCATCTTTTCTAGAGATATGACCTGGTACTTATCTAAGTAACCTAATAATTTCTTTTCCACTTTAATTCTGTTTCAAAACCTTCTTCTTCCCTTCTGTCTTCAAAAACTTGCTTACTTTTCTGTCTACACTAACTAGTCTAATAAAAAGTATATTTACTTCCTACTCTTCTATGTTTAAAAATAGTACTGGCTTTTTGAATTTAAATAATTGTCCTCAATAATTTTGTCCTTTATTGCATAAACATTTTTTTTTCTTTCAGAAAAGTAATTCAATTTTTTTTAAAAAAAAAAAAAAAAAGCCACCAAAAAAATGGTTGCTGAAACTCCTAATTTTAGGAGGAAACTTTCACCAAAATTCATTTCAGGCATTTTTAGCCAAGGAAAGTACACTTTTTCTAAAGCAAAAATGAAAACTTTCATGATCTCATAGGACCACAGGGTATTTTAAAGTAATTAGCAAATAATGCCCCAAATGTTAGTGGTTGATGTGTAATTAAAGGTGCTGATTAAGAGTAAGAATGTCTTACACTGCTTTAGACCTCTGCAATATAACAACTTCTATCTGATCCAAACATCACCATCTCTTTGTAAAGCCAGTGGAAAGAAATCTAGATCATGATTCCTGTCCCCTCCTTTAGCCAACTGCTCTACAGTGTAGATATTTCAGTATTTTTCCAGATAATTTCCACACTAGACGCTAAATATTTTTAGATGCTTTAGATGGTTTAGATCACTCCAGCTGCCAATATAACACTGCTGGAGCAAGGAAGCTGGACAGAAGGTGAAGCAGACACACCATAGGAAGACCCAGCCATGCTTAAGGTAGGTATCTATTGGTTGATAAGCTTTCCATTTTTGCCTCCACATTTCCTAACAGAGGCTGATTGCATGAGTTTTCATCCCCAGGATTTCCACACACAGCACATAGACTAAATATCAAAGGTCTCTGAACTGTGAGTGATATTTACCCACAGCCTACGTGTCATTAACAAGTAGCTAAGAAAAGATTGATCTAGACTCTGACTTTAAGGAAGATCTGGTAGTTGTGTGTGTACAACTTGAATTTCCAGTAGAAGTACCATCCTCGTAAACTGCTGGGGGTTCATGTTTAGGGCTACATACATTATGTTGATTCTGCTTGCTTGGCTATATCATCACAAACTGCTTCAGACTGACCAAATTGTTATTGTTGTGATGTTGATTATTATCATAGTTGGGTTTGGGTCATACAAAATATTTTGTACTTTTCTTTGCTATTTTAAAATAACAAATGTGCCAATTAAGGCTAAAACTTTAAAAGATACCTCTAATAAAATGGACTTATTGATTCACAGACTAATCTCTCATGTAACATCTGGAATTACTTGTCACTTCAATTGCCCATTTTTGCCTGCTTCAGAGCAGTGCTATAAAATTGAGTCACTCACTCAAAAAAACCCCAGGTATTTCTGCATTTGGGTCAAATAATAGCATAATTAATATTAAAATCCTAGTCCTTTCTGGAAACTATATGTTACTTAAGAGTAACAATAAGTCATTGATCCTTCTATATATGCTACCCACCTGCAGTTTGTTGGCACATGGTGGTTTCAGTCTGTGATCCATGTCCACTAAACTATTTTCACAAGAACATGTCTTTCCACAGCAGCAATGGAGAGAAAACAATATCAGAATACTTGTAAAATTAGTGCTGGGAAACCCTTGCTGACATAGTTTCCATTCCAAGTTATCACACAGATCTCAGTCACCTTTCTGAAATCTGTGTCCTGCTTTTTCACAAGCTCGTTCTCCTTTACATAGATGACACCACCTCCCACTTTAAGACATTTCAAAAATACTGGAAGAAACAACTTGAATGTTTATAAAAAAAAAAACATCCCTTTCCAAAAAAAGTCTCCACTCCATTTGATAGAAATTTGCATGTTTTCAAACTTTTCAGCAAATAGAAGAGATATAAAAATTATTTTGCTAAAATATACTAGGCGTCCTAGCAAGCTCAGCCATTCCATCTGCTGCCTCCTCACTCCCCAAACATCTGCACTTAGCCTATTTCTCTTTGGCTCATAATCTTAATAACCCACACAGGACTGGAGGGGACAGGTCTGTGCCTTGAGTCAGAACTATTGTCCACTTCACAATTAACACTCACCAGTTGTGTTAAAAGATTACTTTGTCTTTCTAGAAAGCAGAGCTCTTGAACAACGTACAATTACTGCAGGCATTCGAGATACCAGATGTAAAGTATCATTTTTTTTATTCTTTGTAAGGTTGCATTTCTTTGTTCTTTGCATTCCCCAAAATCCCTATGCATTCAGCCAGGAATCTCTAAAAGCAAGAAGAGAGTAGTCCAGCTCCTCAAATGATGCAGTTTTGCAGGTGTGCATATGAGAGTAGAAATAATTATAAAAATGATATATACAGAGAAAAAAAGTACCGCAGAGGTAGTTTAGAATATCTTGGAAGAAACACTAGTTAGCCAGAAACAACACAATTATTGATTGCACTGAGTAAAGAAAAATGATGAATTTTTCTCTTCTAGCATGTGACAATAGCTTGTTGAATGCTTAAATGGATTGGATTTAAAGATATGGCTGCACATTATTATTCTTTATCACTCTCATATTAAAGCCTGGAAGACTTCACTCACTAAATAAAAACCACATCAGAAGATGCCTTTTTATCTGAGAATAGGTTTATACACTCAAAATTACCTTTAGCACTCCAGTGTTAATACCCTTCCAGTGATAATTTCCAGTGTGTACACTTCTAAACATTAGTAGTGAAAGATGGAGGGATTAAAATTTCCGAGGATGCAAATCATTTTAGCAAACCTGTCCCCTGCTTGTGTCATCCACTGTAAGAGCAGAGGCTGCAGGTTTTGTGCTTTATGACATATGGCCGGAATGGGGCACTTCTTACTATATTGCTTATGCAGCTTGATATTTGTCTTGTATGATTATTTTTTCCTTCAGCTAAAAATAATTTAATCACACATTAAAGCCATGAAAATTCCATTGCTTTTGCAGACTAGATTCTTCAGATTTATAACCTACTTACCGCACATGTTTTGTTTTGAGATTTTGAGATTGGCTTTATTTATTATACAGTCTATAAAGTAAAATTATTCTAAATCACTCCTGTGGAACCATGAAAATGAAACCTTGGATAGGCGAGAGGATTTTTATGTCTTTTAATTAGAGCTTATGTTGAAACTTCAAATGCTATGGCAAAATGTTCATTGAACAGCCTTTTCTCAAGCTGACTACAAAGGACAGAACTTCAGCTATTTAGAGATGAGATGACACAGCTTTTGAGTAGTTTTAAATTATAATATCAATATTCAAAATCCTTAGCTTTTACTTAGCCAGGAGCTTTATATAGGAAATCTGTTGCTTTATGCCCATTTTACAGCTTTGCAAGTTAAAGAGAGGTGAACGTTTGAATCGCTATGTTTGCCTCCTTTCTACAACTGCTTCGGGGCAACAGTCATGGGGTTGTCCAGGATTTACTTACAGGCTGTCAATCTAAAGCCAGGCAAAGATTACAGCTTGCTAAAATTAATCCTCATGCTTCAAGATTTCAGCCAGTCAGCCATGATCCAGAAAGCTTGGTCCACCTTGTGCACAGTTAGCTCACTGTGTTTAGATTCCTTTTCTTCTTTTGTGAAGTATCAGATAATCCATTTTCTATGTTTCCAGTCACCTGGACATAGCTGTTAACTATTTTCCCTCCTGTTTGTACCCTGTGGCACATGTTTTAGTCTTCTGAAGATTGAAAAGATCCAGTTTAACTTAAGTCTTTGGGCTTAAAATACTACATGCATGTGAAACATAGTGGGCTATGATATGCAAGCAGCCAGACTAGTTGATCTAATGGTACCTTCTGGCCAGAAATTATGAAATTATTAAATTTATGAAATTGTAGAACATAAAATACAGGATAATATCAAGCCAATGGGAGTGGTAGGAAATATGCACTTTGAGTATTAGACCCCATATACTTGGTTTCATTAAACTCCAAGCACTAGAAATTCCCTCAGGCTACATCATTACATAGGATAATAAAAGAAAAAGGAGGAAGCTTAAAGGCCACTTGACCAGTATCTTGCCATATTTGGTAAGTGCACACACTAAAACTAATTTTCAAGGAATTAAATGCCTGAGAGTCAATCCAGCAAACCAAGTAAATCCTGTCTCACAGAACACCTGCAATTCACTGGGAAAGAATTCTCTCAACAGTGTTTCAATAAGCTGATGTATGCAAATTTAAC
Source organism: Merops nubicus (assembly GCF_000691845.1). Lineage (NCBI taxonomy): Eukaryota > Metazoa > Chordata > Aves > Coraciiformes > Meropidae > Merops > Merops nubicus. The sequence goes on along the minus strand of NW_008620810.1, from coordinate 8,668 downwards.
TCAACACAGAGACAGGTACCAATACTGTAACTCAGTCTCAACTGTTAGTGACTATAGAGGTTTTGGCACAATAGGGGAAGAAATTGATTTTTAAATTTGGAAAGTTTTAATATTTAGAGAAAGTATCTAATATAATTTAATCAAAAACCTTTTAAGTGTGTTTCTCAGGTACTTCTGTTAACAGTTACCTTTTTGACATAAACTACATATACATATACATACATTTCTTTTTTAATTCTATTAATTGAAAGCAGCTTTTCATAATAATTGTTCACCTCTCCCAGGGAAATGTGGTATGACATGCAGTAGAAAATTAAAGTTAAACAGGACTTGAACCTCATAAAATTGAAGATTTATGGTATTTGCCATGGCCAAGCTTGCTTCTGTCTATTCTCAATGGCAGACTCCTCTCCTTCTCTGCTAAATATCCCTACACAGAACCTTCATATGTGATGGTCCTGATCCCAAAAACATACTGTAGTTCTTCAATATACAAAGTAACTTGCCATCTAAATTTTCATGCATACATATTTGTAACATGGACATCACAAAATAGAGAGAGATTTTCTTATTAATCCCTGAATTTCAGTCATTGAGTACCTCATGTGGTAGATGCAGCTTATGGCAGATGCCACGCTCATGGTTCCTTGACGTGGGTGACAGGTGGGATGTCATAGCTTTCTAGCTTGGTTGTACAAGATTTTTTTCCCTACAAGCAGGTGATGAGATGGTTTGTACACAGTACCTGTCCCTGGATGCAAAGTAAACGTGTGTCTGGACCTCTAGATTGACAGAACTGGCAAAGCCAGTGTGAAGGCCTGCACTGAAACTAGGGATTCACATATAAAAACAGGCAGAATCCTTACTCCAAAGAGTTTATCTAGGAAGCAAAGGTTGGACTTAACAGCTCTTCCCAGGGCCATGTAGGCTATTAGAAATACACTGAAAATAATTTTTAAATATTAACTCCATGTGACGCTTCAAAAAGTTTTTTTTCCATGACTGAGTATATAAAATAATTAAAGAAAATTTCTATTTAGCAAGGCATGTGCACAGTGAAAATATTTTATATGATTTATTTTAATGTGAACAAAATTCCCAGCTTTATTCCTTTGACATGTAACTATCAGAGAGCTTACATAGTTCAGAGAAAATAACCTTGACGTATTACTTTATAAGTGCTTTATGATTTTTGGTGTCTTCCTTTTCTCACTGCCCATTTGAAATACTGAGAGAGGGAGAGTTTGGAGAGGTAAGAAGGGCTGAACTCTGAACCAGCCTGAAGTCAGACCATGAGGTCACCTCAGAATAAAAGAAGGTGTGTTGTTCACTATTCAAAGTGACAAATTCAGGTTTTATATACTATTTCCATTTTGTTTTCTGCTACCTAACCTTGAGGAAAATTGCTGAGACATTTCTACCCCAGTTCTTCTCTCTAAAAGAAATAATAATAATAGTAGTTATAACAGTAATAAAACCTTTCTTTGTTTTGAAGATGGATATATGACAAGATGGACCTGTTTGGGTGGTATGATAATGGAGGCCACATAAGTAGCTTAGATGAATAATGTACTCAATCCTGTAGTTCACAGAAAATCTTGGCCCCTGGGTTTGGCTTTTAGAATCAGAAATTGCTAGTCTTTCCATGACTGTTATTATTGTCTTTAATAACTTCAGAACTCTATATGTTCTAGCAATTTGTACTGCATGTGAAGATTTTGACTATGGGCTTGACATTTAAGTTTGAAGTTCTATACTTGACAGTGGCTGTTTAAACTAACAGATCTGAACTATTTCTACCAGCACTTTATTTAAGATTATTTGTTTTCCTGATAATGCTGGAATTATATTTGCAAGGACAGGACTAAGCTGCCCATGGGTATCAAGGATATCATTAATAAAACCACTTTGAAACAGAAACCTCTTCCTGTGGAGAGCTTCATTCCCACCTAGTGCTGGCTCCACAGATAGATGCAAATAAAGGACTTGTCCTGGTAGGTGATTCTCTTAAAAGGGGCTAGCAGGACTTTCTGATATCTGGCAAAAGGTTGAGGACTGCTTCTTGTATCCATGACTTACTTCTTCTTCATGTAATATAGTCATTCCCCTTCAATAAGAGTTTGTATCTTCACATCAACTCATTAACTACACTTGTAAACTGTCACTGAAGCAAGCAGAGCTTACAGGAATCTGGACACAATGTTGGCATTTGTTGGTAAAATGCAATTACAAAGGTAATTGGCTCCTATATATCTGTGTGACACTTTCTTGGCACTAACTTCTACCGTTTTTGGATTGCCTTCCCCTCTTCCACTCCTCCTCAATATGTTTTAGTATTGGAGCCAATAGCCTGGTGACCATTCAGAGGTTATACTTGGCAGGTTTAGGACACAGATGCTGGGTTGCAACATCCAAGGGTTTGCAAGAGTTTTTATACCAAGTTCTCTGAATAGCTCAGTCTCTTGTACTGTGTGATAATTACAAACTTACCTTTACATATGACGAGAGTCAACTTGATGATCTAACTCCATGTTGTAGACCTTTAGTTTTCTTTGGTTTATTTACATCTGGAAAGAATTAAGTTCTCTCACTTTCATGATCATCTTTTCCAAACATTCTGCATGAAATGAGCTGATGATAAATTATTTTATGTAACTTTTTAAATGATAGACTGCTTTGAAGACCACCCACCTAAGCCTCAATGCAGTTACTGAGAGATATTACATTTCCTGCACCCTACTACAAATAATCCAAAGTGTAAAAGAAAAAAACCTGCCAGGTGGCTGAAGTGGGAAGTGGGAGTAACAGAATGATATGATGCTGTCAATTCTTCACTAAGCCAAAAGCAGTAATCAGAGCCCACAAAACGCAAACAAATGCAGTCATAGTGTCCTCTATGATTCTTTATGGAAAGCTCCCTTGCACAAGACCCATCATAACTCAGCAGTTCCAGGGCACAGTACAAACCAGGTACTGCTTCTTGTTCTGTTGAGCACTTCTGTAGGCTCTGACGTTGTCCTGAGCACATTAAAAAAAGAAAAAAAAAAAAAAAATATTGCTCCAGCATGAGACAAGATGGGAGTCCCTAGAGAAAGTTCTTCAGGTAGTAGACTTGGCAGTAAAGGGTTTTTACTATGAAAGATGTGACAGCATGATGCTGTCATCAGCTTCTGTAAGATAAGCTTTTAAAAAAGGCATCTCAAAGATAAATAAACATAAATTCATAACCCCTAAAAGATCTGATGGTGGTAGGCAATACAGTTTAGCATACAGGTGAAGAAGCTGAAGTCCTGCAAGGTAAGATCTGTTTTTGATATTGTGCTTTGCCCAAGATTATGCAAAAGAATAAAATGAGAAAATACATCATTGGAGAATGTAGAAGCCTCCTTATCACTCACTGTTCTTTCCTCTTTATCACTTTCCTTTTCTTCTTTTTAACAAAGAAATATCTGTAAGAGTTTTCAATAGACAAAATTATTTTAAAAACGTTTTTTTTGGGGGGGGGGGGGTAGGGAGGGAAGCGAAAGGGTTTTGTTTATTACTGGCAGAACCAACTGTCTTCCATTTGGACTCTACAGAGACATAGAGATGAATTTTTCAGCTCTGGATCCAGTGAAGTCAGAGGCATTTAGGGATGTCCACCAATTCTGACATTTTTGCCTTCAGCTCTAAATGAATTTACACAGGAGCCGAAATAATGTTTTGTTCTTTGCCAGAATACAAAACAAGCCAAGCCCTATGTTCTTTGGTCTCTTTAGGCTGGCTAAAGAGAACAATGTCTGAATTCTTCCATTAATACTTGTCAAGGAATTTCCAGGCTTCTGTGGAAAGCTTTATATTTTTGAAAGGTCCATACGCAATTAACACATGTAGGTGTTCAATAATCAATAAGCACAATCAAAAGCTTAACCAGGATCATTACTTGGTATTACAATCTGTGCATGAAGTAATCTCTATTTTCTGCTCTACTGACAAGAAATTCTTGGGCTTGTTAAGGGTTGAGTAAGTTTAGCAAGTCCAGAAATATAAACAAAGATTTAAGTAGAAAGAATGAGAATTAAGAGAATTCAGACAATATGTGCAAAGTCAACAGTCATAAAATCATAGAAAGGTTTGGGTTGGGAGAGACCTTAAAGATCTAGTCCAATCCACCTGCCATGGGCAGGGACATCTTCCACTAGATCAGGTTGCTCAAAGCCCCATCCAACCTGCCTCATCCACTTCCAGGGATTGGGCATCCACACTTCTCTGGGCAACCTGTTCCAGCATCTCACCACCCTCACAATAAACAATTTTTTCCTGATATCTAATCTAAATCTACCCACTTTCACTTAAATATAGTTACCCTTCTTCCTATCCCTACACCCCCTGATAAAAATTCCCTCCCCATCTATCCTGTAGGCCCCCTTTAAGTACTGGAAGGCTGCTCTAAAGTCTCCCTGGAAAGAAATGTTAGTGTGACTAATGACTTTGCCGAGGATGAATTCTAGCCTAAAGAAACAGTCTTACAAATTATAATGCAAATTCATATTTAGCATCTGAGACAGACCAAAAATGTGTGTGTGTGTGCATGTGCATGTGTGTGCCTATTCCCACTGTGGAAGATTTATTTTGGGCTGTAAATAAAAATAACAGTGTGACTTAACTCTTCTACTTTGCTTTGCAATTGGATATTTATGAATAGAATAATTGTGGCAGCAAATATGTCATGAGCAATCTATAGGTTGTCATATATTTGTATAAAATATTCATCAGATAGCTTGAAACTGAACAAATTCATAAAGCACGTTGTATAAACTTTGTTTACACCAAGCACTGTAGGAAGTGCTAGTTCCATTGGCATCCATAGGAATCCTCACACTTCAGCAAAGATGCACAGTCTGGTCTGGGAGGATTTGGTTCCTTTTTTATTTTATTTTCTTTCTTTCTCTTTTTTTTTTTTTTTAAGAGTAGGCAATTAGGTAAATAAATACAGTAGCAATTTCCTTTTGACGATAATAGATCCTAAACTGCCAGAAAATCTTACTGAGGAACACAATGGATTTTCTACCAGTGAAAGATATTAAATCACATTTTTATATATTGTAAAAGAGTTGTTTGATGGAAAAATCACTGAGCAAGATGCTCTTTTTGTTTTCCTGTGCTTATGAAAGAAGTTAGACTGTAATTTTCTTTCCTTACCATGGAATTTATGAATCTATAATACTTAAGGTATATTTTCAGATGATTTGTGAAAAAGAACTGGAAATAGATTAATAATCTTCATTGTCAGCTGAATGGAATTTGTTTGCCTCATACTATTCACTGTATACTCTCTATACATACCTATACATGTATCCTGTGCAAAATTTGTGGAATATTTAAATGCAGGTCTAATTTAAGTGAACATAATTTTTTGATCTAAGAAATAAACAATCTAACAATAGGAAAAATTGCAATCTGTCAAGACATATTTGAGTTATTTTGCAGTAATTGGCTTGGCAGCAGCTTCAGTCACAGATTTCTGTTTCACAGATTGTCCCCAAATGAATAAAAGGTTTGCTTTGAAATATAATTAATACTGCGTTCAGCTGAAAGACTTTCTCAGGTTGTCAAAGGAATTTGAAGAAGGTAGTTACAAAAAAAAAAAAAAAAAAAAAAAAGGAAAAAAATAAAAAGAAAATAACAGGACAAAGTAACTTAAGCCAAATCCAAATAAGAGCTGAAGAACAGCAGGGAAAAAAACACAAAGTGGACTGAAACACATGGCAAAAGTCTTTCAGGCATTCATTTTTTGTCAGATCAGCCATCAACAAATGCTTCAATAACATTCCATGAACTATACAGACACTTTCATATTGTCTGCTAAGGTAATGTATGATGGTGAACTGCTTGGCTGTGTGACGTATATAAATTGCAGAAGAGACAAGAAAAGCCACTTTTCTAGTGCTAAAATCATAATTATCTGCTTCACATGTGCATTCATTTGCACTTTAAAGCTATGTATAAGTGTCTGGGGTTCAAAAGAACTGCTTTGGGAAGTCTCTAGCTCACTCAGACTGCAATGTGCAGCAGAAATGGAAAAGTGGGGACAATTTTGATCCTCTTCACAAATAAGGGGCTATAAAACCCCCGAGTCCTCAGCCACCATGCACGTTTCTTTTCCCACGTTTTCTGCAGCATGAGGTTCTGGATGTGCACGCAAGACAGGGGGTACGAATCCTTCTTTGTTGGCAGTGAAATGACCTGATGAATTTGGTGTGCAGGGCAGGGCTGTGGTGGGACTGGAGATGACATCATCTGACAACTGCAGGTCATGGGCCATGGGCAGGAGAGGGGAGAGATGGGGGTGGTAAGAGCTATTCTTGCTCTCAGAGCCCTGATGTGACTCATTTTCCCTCTAAAGACCACCCGTGTGACTACTGAGAGAAGGTGGGTCCTTCCTGACAGAAGAGGATTTCCTGGATGAAAGGCTAGAAAGACGTAATTAAATGTATTAAGTATCTAAAATGAGTTCATTTTTCTCCAGAACCCAAAAAGGCAAAAATACTCTTTGCTTTGCCTGGACTTTATTTGGGTAAATTAAGCACACAAACATCTGCAAGAACTGATTTTTTCCTTCAATCTTTAATTGATTGGCATGACAACATTTGCATGAGCCATCTTTTATGCCAAGAGGCTGTGGGGAATAAAAGTGTTTCAGATACCCTTACAGGAGGATACTTGATAGTCAGTCAACACTGGGTGTTTTTCTGGCCATCTGGGATGGCTTTTTTCTTAAAAATTGGAGTAAACCTTTTAAATACCATTCGCTTCGTTCCCAGGCAGTTTCCATTTATCTATTCCAGGTCAAAAAACAGCAAAGACAGAATAGATTTGTGCCAGAGTGACTGTATGGAACATGGTATCACTACACTTACAGTTCACCAGGAGCTTGATATTGTCAGAGATGATTTACAGTGAATTCCACATAGTAGTTAGATTTCATTTCTCTTCAGATAATTATCAGTAAATTAGTTGCATATGTTGCTTGTCCAGGAGAGTTTTCATAGGGCAAGAGACTGTAGTTTGTGTGCATCAAGCTGGCTTCACAGAGGGGCAAGGATTAGCAAGAATCGGGTGCTGAGACAGGTTGATGTATGAAATGAAGCTGTTTGCAAAGGAAACTGTGAAAGAGTAGAGAGAAGAGGGAGATTGAAGATGTGGCTTAGTGTATATCCTAAATCTGGCTGGAAGATGGGCTTTGAACAAGCTGTTATTTTCCACATGGGAGTAGCATTGCTACAGTAAAATGCCAGATTTCATCCATCATAATGTCATGGCTCATATTAAAATGTCTTGAGGGACCTGAGGGAGGGATGGGCAAAAGACATCAAATCAATTTTCAGGCAATTGCTATGGTTTTCAGAACCTAAGCCCTATGTGATGACGTTATGGTTGCACAAAGGGAGGCTATAAATAAGGTCCATATATCAAGAGAGGAAGTAATTTAGAAAAAGGCAGTTGATTTGACTTTTGCATGAGGCTGAGCATATGGTGAAGTACAACCAGGTTATCATTCTACATATTCCTCACAGAGATAAGCATTAAATCCATACTTATGAAAAATTAGCATATCAGTGTAGTCCTAAAAGTGACAGCTCTGGAGCAGGGTACCTTTGCTTATTAAAAGAAAAATAAAAGTTATCAAGCAATTTTAAAATTTGTTTAAATTAGTATTTAATTATGAGACACGGAAATCTAACACCATTATATAGCTAGTTACTTCCAGAAGTTTGAATTTCAAACTTTCTGCCAAAATGGGACTCTTTTACAAGATGTTTTTAAATGCAGAATGTGGAACTAGCCCCAGGATAGTCCTGCATGAAAAGCAAGTAGAATTTTAGGGTTTAATACTCTACATAAACAAGCATAAATAGATTTATTATGAGTTTGTCACGACAACAAATGGTATGCATACCACAGCATGCATGGGGCAATGTTTGTACAAGATCACCAGGCAGGTGGCTTAGAAGCAAATTGATCTACCTGATGGCTTAATATGTCTGGATACTACATTCACTTAGGAAATCTTCTGTTTCCAGGTCTGTCTCCTGGAAAAGAACCAGCATATATGAAGATCTATCCAAGGCATCTGAGTGCCTTCATATTCCATCTGGAAACAAAAGGATCCAGGGAGTTGCTTGTGAAAGGTCTTAGAAAAAAAATGTTTCTCAGGTACATGCCTGTGGATATTTACCTCCTTTGTGAGCCATGTAGAAGGAACTGGAAAGGAAAACACTCATAAAAGCAGGTCTGCAAAGGTGTTTTTGTCTTAAATGTTCACTACAGTAGACGTTAGTGACCTGCAACAATCATTAAAGAAATAAGTTTGCTAGTTAATATATAGTTTTAATCTTGGGCAAGCAAACATCAAGGTTTGCTACCCAGCAGCTGTTTATATCTTGTATAAAATTAGCAGCTGGCCTCAGTCCTAGCCAAAGTGGACATATGGCTGAATAAAAAAACTACAATACTTAACACTAATTGACATATTTGTTGGCACTCGAGCTGGGTGAATAATGCAGGTTTTTATTGTTTGGTAGCCAAACCACACAAAAAAAGTGGGGAAATCTGGTACAGTAAAATGTTTCGGGGAAAAAAGAAAAAAGAAAAAAATTAAATGATTTCTACTCTAGTCAAGTGTTTC
>NW_008620809.1:76584-99966 GCF_000691845.1 Merops nubicus | reverse complement strand
GGGGCCAGAGCTCCCCTCTGCACCCCCAGCCAAGCGGATGGGAGCAAGAGGCCATGGCGCAGCCCTCGGCCCGGCTGCCACCAGTGACCCTAGCTGGGCGGCCTCCCCTCCGTGCTTGCCACAGCTTCCTCCAAGGGGCTGCTGCACAGGAGAAGTCCCCCAGAGGGTCACCCACCTCTGACTGTGGCCTTGCTTCGGACTGAGGGTGATGAGGCTGCTCAACAGCAGCTTGGAGATGAAGGAAGAGCCTCCAGGGTGTTGCACAAAGAGCAGCAAGAGATCAAGCAGAGCCGTCAGATGCAGCCATTCCTCTGGAGAAGCAGAAGACCTCAGGTCTCCCCACAAGAATGGCTGGCCTTCAGCATAAAGACCCCTTGGAGCTGGTGGCCTTGCTTCGGACTGAGGGTGATGAGGCTGCTCAACAGCAGCTTGGAGATGAAGGAAGAGCCTCCAGGGTGTTGCACAAAGAGCAGCAAGAGATCAAGCAGAGCCGTCAGATGCAGCCATTCCTCTGGAGAAGCAGAAGACCTCAGGTCTCCCCACAAGAATGGCTGGCCTTCAGCATAAAGACCCCTTGGAGCTGTTTCTGGAGTTCTTTTCTACACCGGACAGTAGAAGAATTTTCAAACCCCAATAAACCAAGAAAGCAGCAGTGGAAATGCTTTCCCTCTCTGCTTTGGTCCTTTGTCAACTGCGCCTGGACTCCTGTGTCCCCTGTGATTCTCCCCAGCCCAGGCCACACCTGGGTGGAGGGGCTGTGGGACCAGCCCCGGCCCATGGCCATGGTCAGGGGCTGGGGCACACGAGGGCGGCCGAGGCAGCTGCCTCTGCTCGTGAGGCTGGGGAGACCCTGGAGCACAGTGCTCACAGTGGGGGTGGGTGTCCCATCCCTGGAGGTGTTCAAGGCCAGGTCACCTGGGGCTTGGAGCAGGCTTTATGCTTTAAAGGTCACTTCAAACCTAAAGCATTCCATGATTCTATAATAAATAAACATTCCTACAGAACTCATCTGAATATCAGCTGCACACCGTAAGCTTTTTTTCCATAGCAGAGAATACAAAGTAAAGAAGAAAACTCCTTATTGTCTTTCTGTCAGAAACATCACCAAATAGTCTCACTTTCCTCAAACAAAAGCAGATATGGATTCGAGAGCTGGCAATAAAAACAAAACAGCAACCCTGTTTTAAGTGAAAACATTGCCAGATGCCATGAGTAACACAGAGAACTAGCATCAGACAGATACTGAGTAAGAGTGGCTTAATAGTTTTAATAGAGGTTTTCTTACCTCTGGCTGTTTATGACAGCAGTTAAACTAAAAAAGCCTTTCCTCTCTCTCCTCTCTTTATGGAGCAATGCATACTCTGTGCTGAGTACCTTGGTGTAATGACACTTTGCATTCTCTCAACTTAATGTAGTAATCTAAATATCACCAAGCAGGTTGGGGGTTGGGTCAGTCTTAATGAGATAGCATCTCATAAGGGATTGATCACAGATCCATTTAAGGGGCCTCACAGCTAGAGTTTTGCAGTACACTGCAGATTCTGCAGCCTAGTAAAAGAAACAGAAAATTAGTAAGATGTGTGAAGAAATGCAGAATACAGGCTCTTAGTCCTCAAGACATTTCATGCTCTGTGGATTGCAGACTCTTGTACAAGGCTTATACAGTCTTTTTTTTCTTTTTTTTTTTCTTTTTTTTTTTTGTCTGCCAAGAGTGGGTGACATCATTTGTTAGGTAGCATGCTTACTTATCTGTTTTTGCAAAGTAATGCTTCTGCACATTATTCTTCATTATAAGCTCTGAACAAGTGAGGTGAAATGTTCCAGTTAAATAGCTTCTGCATGCAAACTGCAGCATCACAAAGCCAGGTTGTGGGAGAAAATACAACAAGAAATAGAGTTTCAAAAGCAGTAATGCAGCAGCAGGGCAAAATATATTTCCTTAAGTGTTATTTATCCTTTTCAAATAGTTCACTTTGTGCAGTGACAGGAATGAAATGTATTCCACGGTACAAAATTGTTTCCTGGGAATGAAAAGTGATTGACACCTAAGTTTGAATTATTGTGAATATGTGGAAAAAATGGGATTTTACACATTGACAAAACCAGTAAGAGGTTTGAAAAGCATGTTTATATTGGGAGGATTTTAGTACAGAAAGCTTAGTTTTTAAAAGCAAAATGGTCTTTATGCAACTGGCTCTAGTGAATGAAATGCCATTCAGAAAGAAGGAACTGATTTAACTGCTCAGCTATTGATGATGCTGAGTCAGGGGTCTGTGAATTTAAAATCTCCGTTTGCTTCACCACTGGAAGCAGGGAATCAGCCATAATAGAAAACCCAAAGATTTCTGATAAACCTATTCTGGAAATTATGCATTTCTTATTACAGTGAGACTGGTCTTAGACAAGTGATGGGCCAAGTACTGGAGCCCTTCCTCAGTTATAATTCCTTGTTCAACAAAGCCAGTACTACTTCAATCCAGTCGAGCTTTTACTGACAGAAGAAACACTGAATGGCCCACACTCCCCCCACGTCCTGCCACCTCTGGGAGATCTGTGTGCAGCCCCCTGGGGCTGGGGATTCTGTAGCTCTTCACTCATCTATGTCTTTAACTACCATCTCTTTAGTGGAAGCACTACATGAATAAGTAGAAGAAAATAACTGAATAAGTGTGTGCTGCCTCTGGTTTTCTCAAATACAAATTGAAACTACTTTGTGTAAAGGATGAAAAAAAACTCATCTCTTCAACAGAAATATCCAAATGAAAGCCACAAGCTCGTATTGACAGAACATTGTTTGGCCAGAAGACTGGCCTTTCATGTTCACAGTGCTTAGGTGGAATCACATATTCTGATTGTTTGTTACTGCGTGGACACAATGAAATTATTCTGTTCTACCTCTCTTCAGAAAAGAAAAAAGGACATAAGCCTTCATAGTCTGAGAGAAAAAAAATTTCCTCCCTAGACCTTTACTGGGCCATTCCTGATAACGTTTTTACACAATTACTTTAGCTTCCAACAATTACAGTACTGTACAATTTTCAAGAATAAAGTGACCATTTTAAGGAGGCATTAGCCAAGAAGTGAGAACCCTAATTACTTCTTCAAGTAAGCAATAAATGAAAGCAGCTAAGTTTCTGGAGGGCTGGCACCTTTGCAGTCATTTTCAATAGACCTTTGTTAGCCTTGCCTACTTTTACACCAGATGAAGTGGAACACAATGTAATGCACTTAGCATTAGTCCTGTTTTCTTTTCTTCTTGAAAGAAAAACCTACCCGATCTCCCTGCAGCCTCGTCCTATGAAGAAATACTGAGAGCGTAGACTTCTTACTGTAAAATATCTTTTGCACGTGCAATAAAACCTGGCTGTCCATATGGCCTCCAAATGGTCTCAGCCAAACTGAGAAACGATGGGGTTCTGCTGTTTCTTAGATAAAAGAGTATCAAAACCAGTCTCACTCCTAGAGGTAGGTCTGGTTTCTTTTATATTTAAGTGTATGCAATTTTTTTTTATTCTGTAGGTAAATAGCTGGATACTCTTTTCTCAAGGGTGAATAATATCCCCCCTACTTCAGTTTGACTTGATTTCTTGTACCACTGTCTATTACAGGTCAGTTTTGGAGAGGAGGGCAGTATGCTTCCAGGAAGAAGCACTGCTCTGTTCCCGACAGACCTTCCACAACCAGAGGGGCATTCAGAGTACATGGTGCTGCACATCAGGTAGCACCTCTAACATAGAGCACACTCTGCAACTTGGCTGCTTTATTACTAATATATGTATTTGTTCTATGTACTATTTAATCTGTTACCTACCAACTGCTTGCTTTGGTAAATGAGGTGATTTTTTAAAAAGCACCTATATACATGCATAACATGTGGGTGATGTTTTTCCCTTATTCTTCATATAAGCATGGCCTATCCCGATGACAGCAAGCCTTTGGGGAATATTATAGGATTAGAAGCTCCTGAAAATGGGTAGTTAAGTACTTATCATCAGGAGTAAATGAATCAGACCAATTTTCTTTCATTTTTACTTTCAGGCAAATGATTTTGTAGGATAAGGCTCTTTAATTGGATGTCTCAGTACTGTGAGATAAACACAAATTTTGTTTGTCCACATAAAGTGAATATGTCACAGAAAAGATGTTAGAGTGCAGTAATACTGTCCATTATATAGCTATATATTTCTAGCTCACACTAATTCACTGCATCAGCTAGGGTTTTTAACACAAATGAAAGCATATTAGCCTCAGAAGCAACCTGTCAGGAGTACATGTTCCCTTATTAGCACTTTGATGTACTTTTGTCCAGGTAACATACATAGCTTTAATCATAGCAAGCCATTGTCTGTGATGGTCAGCAAATTCCTGGGTCATCTTTTCATCTTACAGTCTGATGTCTCAAAGATAAATGCCTAGAAAGACTTTAATACCTGCTTACTAGCAGGTGCATTATGGGAAGCTCACCTTGATCCCTAAGATGCAGAAATTGCTTGGAACAAAGACCCAATAATAATGTAAAATCTTCTCCAAAATGTATCTATTTCTCTGATCTTTTCTGGCTTATTAGCAAGATTGCTGACAGAAAAAGTAAAAGTGGAATTTCATTTAGAAAGAGTTGAAGTAGACTAGGTCCCAAATTCTTCTGAATGTCTATCAAACACAAAAGTGTTAGCAATTCATCATATATATCCACTACAGAATTTGCTGTTTCTGGCTTTACCTGACGTAGGGGAAGTCACACAATCCAATTTATTCCACTTATTTTAGTGTTATAACTAATCAAATGCAGTTTGTGACTCCTTGGTTTGTGATGCATTCAAAAGATGCTGGAAGGGAACAAGCTGGCTCTGTACCTGAGCTTCACTAAGGGGTCCCATCTGCTCCGTTTTACATTGCACAGGACACCATCGAGTTTCTGAAATCTTCCTGCAAGCCCCTGGGAAGGCTTGATTTTACTGTGCTGGCTGTGGTGAGGACAGTGGATGGTATTTCATGCTGCAGGACAGATCTGTTGACTTGGAATTACTATCAAGACTTGGGAAAGCAAAACTGATTGTGGAGTATCAGCTAAAGTATTTGAATCAAAAAGATTCCAACACAAAGAAGAAATGCAGGGTGATAGTGCAAGGTTGAGTCCTGTAAGTATGAATCTGTTCTGACAAATGTGGTCAATGGTTTGCTTTTCACAGTTCAGCTAACATTTATTTCAGGGCTGAAAGGAAACTGGAAATTTCCAACCCACTCAGACATTGTGGGCTCTGGAAATTCTGCTAGGAGCAAAAAAACCATGAAATCTGCATAGCAGGTTCTTTCTCTTGAGAAGCAATGAGGGAGTCTGCACGCATTTACCCTCTTAGCCTGTCTTACCCTGAGCCAGCAAATCAAATGACAGGACATCAATGGAGCAGCAGCTTTGGAGTTTGTAGGCAACAGACTTCAAGACTTGCCCAAGTGCAACGGGTGTCAGAGGTGGACCAGAAGGTCCCTTTCAGAGACAGCAATTAGGCAGGGGGAACTGAAAGACTGAGAAATGCCAGTGAACAAGTAGTGGAACAAAAAGGGGCAAGCTTGGTCTGAGCTGTGTCCTGGCACCTGCAGAGTAAGAGAGACAGGGACATAACTGCTCCCATGGCAGAGGGGAACCTGGGGAAGGGAACACTGCCAGCAGCTGAGGGAAGAAAGAGCAAGACCACTTAATGGCTGTGACAAATTAGGAACAAGCACAGGTCACACGGAGAGGAAAAAAAAAAAAAAAAAAAGAGGAGCACTGGGGGCAGCGAGTTCTCAAAGTGTCTGCATGCAGCTGCCTGAACCCTGGCACCACAGAGCAACTGGCAAAAGGGCACAAGTGCGCAAGCTAATTAGTGGCTACTGGAAGGAAAAACAGTGACAGAAAGGACACACTCCATATGGGATCTAATCCATCCCTCACTGCAGCTGGCATGCAGAACCCTATTTATCTCTGTGGGCTCCCAGTAAGCTATGAGGACAGTTTTGAGGGAGAGGAGTTGCATGAGCATGTGGCAGACCCCCTGAAGGGGTTAGAGGTGTACCCCATACCTGGTCTTGTCCTATAAATACATGTCAAACAATTTTTAAATGCTCTGTACTTCTTGCCCCTGATGTTTCCCTCGGTCTGTTAGGCGAGTCGTGCTCCACGTGGAGCAGTCCTGCTGGGCCCCAGCGGTGCCTGCCCTCTGCCGCCACAGGCCTGCCTGCCCTCGGCGGGCTCAGCGGCTCCGAGAGCCTGGCATCGTTTCTCCTCTTGCTTCCCCTTAGGATTCCATGTCCTGCAGCAAGGCCTCCTTTTAATCTTCTATCCTCAGCCATACAAACCTGGATTTTGTCTCCAGTCCCTGGATAATCAAGATATTTCAGCAGCTGTCAGTTTCTGGCAGCGGCCTAGTCTACCATTTTTTTTTAACAACATATTTTTCATAGCTGGTTAGAAATATGCAATATTTTGTCATAAAACCAGCCTCATTTGCAGGTTTTGAATTTTTTTTCCTTCTTTACAGTTACCTATCTTAGGGTTTAGGATTTTTTTCCAGTCTCTTGCTGCTCTTCAGCACTTTTACTTATGATGTTAGAGCTTGTGTGCCACTAACCCCATATACAGCAGTTCTGTAATGTTTTATAATATGTGGCTACTGGGTGGACATTCTCTCTTCTTGTTTTTTGTTCCCAGACTTATTACCTTACATACTTTTAAATTTATAAGCTACTTATCTGTCTCTTGCTCCTGGACTGTATATTCTGAATTTTGTTGCTCTCCTCTGTTTTGACTGCCCCTTCACTTTATATCATCAGCAAATGTAATCCACTTACCACATCTTCTCTCTTCCAGGTCATTGATATATAAAGTGAAGAAAATTGATCCTCACACTAATCCTTGTGACTCTCTTTTAGTCACATCCTTACACGTTAAACTGTTAGCATATGTAGTTACCTCTTAAAAAAAATATTTGAGCTAGTTCATAGCTTATTGAAATCTGATATCCCAAGAAGACTGAGACTGCAAATACAGAGAAACAGAATAGGAAGAATGGGGTGTACCTGGAAGCCACTGGTCATTCCCCATGGGACAGGAGATGAATGGGGATCTCCAGCCCTCCTGCAGCTGCAAGCACCTCCCCAGCCAAGGCCAAACTGCCAATGGGGTGCAAGAGCTGATACAGGAGATGGTCTGGGACTGCCAGCAGCCACTGACAGGCTTGCACCTTCTTGGTGAGTCTCAACAAGAATGGCCCCATGAGCCATTACCTCTTTCTAATGTCCTTGATCATGTTTTGAAGCTCCTGGAGGTTTAAAGCTGTGTTCTCATCCCTGTCTCTGTGATGTGAGAAAGAAGCCTTTGTAGTTTCTAACAGAAAGCTGTCACAGACAGGTGTTAAAAGGGGATTTCTTTTGCATCTCTTCACTTCCCATAGTCAGAAACAAAGAACCTGACTTATCTACATAAAAATCTAAACAGATCACACTGAGATTGGACTCTGGAGACCTAGCTCAGACATGGGTTCCCTGTGTGAATTTAGGCAACGGACATAACCTGCTATATGGCCTAGTACCACATTTCTTATCAGAGACAGTAATTTGCTATTATTCATGAAGCCTGAGCAGTTGTGTAAGGAACTGAGGTGCATGAAAAAAAAACTATTAAAAGATTTTTGTGATATGGCACTTCTTTATCAAATTGTTTTGGTTGAAGAGGTAACTCTTCAGAGGTAGTGGACACCTAACTACAAGAGGCATTAACCATCTAAACAAACACTTTTAAGGCACCAGGCCCAAGTTCACATCATCAGACTGGCTTTAGCAATGGGTCTGACTACTTTAAACAGAGCTGGCTGAGTAGCAAATGCTACTGTAGTTCCATTATAACTGAAGATGCATTTGCAGAGATGAGTCTGTCTGGAGCATCTGAGCTGAGCAGGGGCTGCTGGTGGGCACCACACTGCTGAGGTGTGCTTCCCATTGGTGTTGGCTCCTGCTCCCTCCCCACCAGGCTTTGGGGAAGGCTGGAGCAAGTGCCTTTCTTTCAAGCGGAGGACCCGTGTTACCTCCCTGGCTGGTTTCAGAAGCTGCACAATACTGTGGTAACAAAAAGGCTTTGGTTGTATAAGAAATAAAGGAAAACAAAACAAAAAAAACCACATGAAACACACATACTCAAACCCTCCTGACAGCCATTGTATCACATTCAGTTGTCCAATCACCCCACAGCTAGCATTCTGGCAGGACACACTGTCTCCAGCTCCTTACTGAAAACCAAAACAAAATAAAACTACAACAGGGAAAAAAAAAAAAAATCCTTCACTAGCAAAACCTAACACTATTATGTCCATTTTGCAGGTTGGCTGGCTGGAGTGAGGTAAAATTGTGACCTTTTCAGAGGACACCTAAAATTACTCTATACTGAGAATCCCAGATTGTCTCTCTTCTCCAACTCAAAATTTCAACATGTACAGCTAGGATTGAACTTGTCAGGCATGGGCAAAAGAAACTATACCTTCCTTATCAGCATTGGCTAGCATAGTATGTTTCCAATCCTATAACGAGGGTGGAGCCTCAAATTCATCATCCCATATCTCAGAGGAATTCAAATCTGCATATGCTGCACAATACACAAGAAACTTCTTTTGGTTCATTCCATTTTGATTTTAGTGCCACAATTGTAACTTACGCATCCTGTAAACCTGTTCCAAAGAGACCAGGCTTTTTACTGAAATGTGCAAAGGTCTTGTTCATTAAACAAATGGGTTAGGAAATCATTTGAGTGCTTAAGAACACAGAATTAGTCTGGCTAACGTGACAGACATTCTGAATGGGAACAATTTTCCATGGAGGGCTGTGACTTAGGGAGGAGGATAATGGTAAGTGTTAGGATCAATTTTGTTCACTTTCTGTACCAATGAAGAAATAAAGAGGCAGTAAGTGGATTCATTTGCTGTTCAACTGTGAAGTGGCAGTCAGGACAAAAGGAGGGCAACAAAGTTCAGAATGAAATGGTGAGGAGCCAGAGGAAGAAAGTCAACTTAAAAAAAATTCAAATAATGTAAGTTTTTTGACTGGAAACAAAAATAAAAACAAAGTAAGTTTGCTATGCACTCAGAAGTCATAAATGATGAAACGGATGCATATAACACACTTGCACACAGAGGCGCTGCCATTATGGCTGTACATCATAAATCTGAAGGGACCTAAAGGCAGGGCACTACTCTTTTTCCCACAACTCTGAATGACATGTTTTTCCATCATGCAGGATTCCATCTGGCCTTAAAGTTCCATCATTCTTCAGATATTTCAATTTCTTGATTACCTGTCAGGTTATGACCCTCCATAGTCTGTTGTTTTTTGGTTGGTTTGGTTTTGGTTTTTTTTTTTTGATATCTCTTCCTTCTCACTTGGGACATGTCCATGTGTTTCTGACATCTGCCACCCAACCTGCTGCATGAACCCCATGACAAAGTACTAATTGATGCATTTATTTTTACAGTGTCCTCACCTCCTATAAAGAAAAGGCCCAGGGTCTCTCTCAGAGCACCCATACTGGTATTAGTTCTTATATTTGTTCTCTTCCATACTCTAGCAAAACTGTCTCCCAGTTTTTCATTGAGAAAGAATGGCTTTTGAATACAGAAAGATTGCTCTTCAAGGTCACAGCTGAAAGTGTTATATAGAAATTATTTCCATTATACTCCTTTAATGGATAAGCTTATTTTCAGTTCTGCTGTCAATCAGGACCATATCCTATCCCTTGATCTTCCTCTGAAGTTCCAAATACCTTCAGTTTAGAATTTCAATTCATTCTAAAAGCAAAGGCACGATTGATTATTTTGAAAAATATTCTCATCTTTCTAGAAGCATTCAACTGCAAACTTTAAATGTGGATCTTTATTTCCACCTTCCTTCTCATATTCTTCTCATTTAAAAGCTTGAGAAACATAGGAGGAAAATCTTACCCTAAGTAAATACACAGCAGGTGTGAAATTTTGATCTGGATTTGCATGCTAGTCCTTGGTCTCTTGTAATTAGAAAGGATCATTTAGAATTCAGAGTTTAATTAGGACTGTACCCAATGGTTTTCTGTGACCACAATCATGAGACGTACCTAGTTCTTTGTGTAGAGTCCAAAGATCAAGTTGGATTTCTGATGCTTCTGGAGCAGGGATAGGAACCGTTCAGTGGAGTTCAAAACAGCCAGATGCTGAGTGAAGGCTTACCTAAGACAGCCAACAGAAAGGGCAAAGGAAGGAGAGAGGTGTTCAGTAGCCAAGCCCTCTATTTCACAACTAAATGAACCTTTCTCTTACCAAGGGAGTCATTGTTCCTTCCTTTTTCCCCCCTCTGGTCTGAGTCTTAATTTCATCCTATCTTAATTTTAACAGGTGATGTCAACAGTCAATGACTATTTTAAATGTAGAACATGGTTTCATGGAGAACATGGTTATTCCAGTGTGTGATCAGTACACAGCAATGGGATCACTCACTTTCAAAATCTAGTTGGGGAATGTTTAATGGTAGACCATGAATGAGTTTAAGAATGGCCTAAGTGACAGACTGCTTATGACAGCCAAGGTGGGAAGGGGTTATGAACAACTGCAAAACCTTTTTCTTAGGGAACTTTGTTGTAACAAATGCAAACAAGTAATGTATTTTGAACGTCACATTCTTGGACTTAGACATCCAAGTTCCATTGAAATCACCTTTTGGATATTTAAGTGATCTGGGAGGATTTGGGATGTCTAGTTGCCTTACTTGTACAGCTGAAGAGCAAGTGTTCTTTAACACAATAAAGAGTATGATGTAAAAATATGAGCAATAAAGCTCACTTTTGCTCTGCTTATTCCCACCCCTTCCACTACAGAGATTTTTCTTGATTCTTATCCTTCACTTATGTAATTACTACGTAAAATTGTATTTTATACTAAAATCATTTGAATCTGTTCGTAATTAAGGGCTTCTCAGTAGCAGATGAAAGAGGGAGAGAGATGTTAGCTTTTGAGGAAATTACAGAATTTACTTCACTTGTAAATGACCATGGTGCTTATGGAGGTAAGCCCTTCATTTTAGTATTAGCATTACAACAAAGAGCAGGTTACAGTGCCTTGAAAGTAAGTGTGGATTGTAGTAGGTTCATGTCTGAATGAGAGTTAGTTTTGGCCAAAATTGTGCCCTCAGAGGATTACATGTTCCTCTCAAGAGTCCAATCCAGACAAACTGAATCCACACATTGAAATGATGCTGCAGTTTCTAATGCTCTCTGTTGAGGGTTTTGGAAAAGATACAACCATTTACATTATTCAGTCTACATTTTATTTGATAGTCTGATTGTTGGGAAGTAGTTACAAGAGAAACAGCTCTGATGAGCAGTTGCTTGAGGAGCAGTAGGCTTCAGACTGCACCCTTTAAGGGGGAATAATTTAGAAATACTGGCATTTCTTTTGGCTGAAGCATATAATAATGAAGTGTACAGGATACTGATTTACTTATCTCGTTATCTTACAACCCCAAGCAACTGTTTGACATATTATATTGATTAAAGCAAGACAAAGTTGGCCATTTCAGCATAAATCATACAAACTCAAACCAGTAATGAGAACAGCTAATTAGGTATTGGTATCTGATTTTATAATAACCTAGGAACTAAGATAACAGAAACAATACACACAATTCTTGTTTGGTAATAGGGAGTTTGGTTTCTCTAGCTTAGCAGTGATCATTAATTTTTGCTATGTTTTGATTTAGTGTTTGTGTTAATATATTCCAGTATGTCTGAGGATATGAAAGTAACACCTGGTGTGCTCTGTGCAAATGTTTCTCTGCTTCAAGAGAAAAGCCAAAGGGGACATGCAGCTAAACCTAGAGCATCATTATAAACAGTCTGGTAGGTATAAATGCCCATACTTTCTCAGGCTGAAAAAAAAGGAAATGGAAATAAGTGGTTCTGTTTATATGTTTGTATATATGCAAAGAGTGCAGGGAATAGCACAGAAAGAGCATTTATGCTGAGGTTTTTTTTTTTGCTGTCTATTTGAACAGTGCAAGAGATTTTACATGCAGGTTTTTTTTATTTACATCTACGTTCAGTCTATGTTTGCAATTTGTTAGTGGAGGTAGTAAGCCCTATTAAAAGAAAAACCCTCTGTGCTCAGAGTTTTAATTTTTGCTGATATCTCAAGACTGTCAAAGGTAGATATTCCATCTAGATTTCAGTGTGCCAGCACTGAGCTTTGCTAGGATAGAATGAAAATAAAGACACTTCACTGCCTTTTGTTTCCTGAGCTTCAAAACAATTTCTTCTCTCCCTGTGAACAATGCTTGTCTCTTTATGCAGAATTGAGATCTGGTAACTCTCATAGTTAGCTTATTAGATAAAAACAAAAGTCTCCAAGAACAACAGGCAGGGCCACTGACCCTGAGACACAAAACCAGAAAATTGTTCACATGAAGCCAAGCTGCTGGATTTCCGGAAGAAATGTGGCATCAACTCGGTCAACTTTAGCAAAGACAAAAGTATCTACTTTTTAATTTCAGTACATAAATACATCAATGTCCTTTGGAGGTAGCCTTTATTCTATTATGCCTTTTCAAGAAACGTTGGTAGCTGAATCAGACCCTTTTATCAGATGGCATATCCCACTGGTATAATACCTACAGACGAAAACAAAATTAATCTGGCTCTATCATTCACTTTATTAAACTCATCTTTAAAATGGGAAACTGGAGCCTACCTTTATGTGACAGAAAGCCATAAAGATTTGTTCAGGCCTCTCATACACTTAATAGGTAAAAGCATTTTTCTTGGAACCACCCACCCCACATGCATGTGCTTGCCACCCTTTTATGCTCATATACATTATTATGCACACTTACAAGCTCTTCAAGCATTATTACCACATGGAAACTGGATCTTATTATATTCAGTGTATCTATACATTAGCATAGCAGCTCTGGCTCAACAAGATATTGTGGAGCTTCAGCAGAAATTTTCTAGCCTGTGAGGTGAATGTAGCGGTCAGTGGAGCTGAAGAGTTAGCTACATCATCTAATTTACACACTGCCAAGCGCATTTTTTGAGCTCTGCTGCAAGGAAATGAAAATCCTACTCTCTAACAAGCCTTCCTGAAGGCAGTATGAGAAAATTATTACATGCATCATAAGCCTATGAAATTTCAAATCTCAACTTTGGGCTGTTCAGACCTGTGATTTTGATTCATGCCCACCCCTACTTGTCTTATGATCTGGTCCCACAAAGCACTCTGTTTGAAAGAATCCCTTTCCTCACGTCTCCTCCCCTGCCCCCCACCCTGTGTGTATGTATACACACACACACACACACACACGTAAAAAGCAAAGCTAGTCAAAAGAGAAAGAACCTAAGAATGCCTACGAAAAATTCAGATTAAATATTGGCCTTGCCTAGTCAGTGTGTAAACAAGAGTGGCCAAGGGCTGGCTGATAGCCCACAGGTGTGTAAACAAGAGTGGCCAAGGGCTGATAGCCCACAAACATGAAAATGTTAGACAAAGATGACAATGTAGTGACACTTCCCCAGTATATTTTTCCTCTGTCCAGCATTCTGTAGGTCACAGCACTCCTGAAACGAAGATTTCTTCCTTTTTGATTTGCCTTGATGTTGCCTACTAAGCACTTTTCTAAAAACTATTCTAAGCCCAGAAAAAGTCTGTCACCCACAGCCTACAATGTTTCATTTCATAGCTTAACTATGTGTTAGGAGAAAGACCCAATCTCACTGTGCTCATGCAATACCAAGTCAGTTTGCACATATACTGAAAGACTGACTCTTGATATCCTGCAGATGTGAGGCATGCAAAGAGCACCATTCATTCTCAAGACACCGTGGCTAGAGAACTGGGTTTATTAAGAATTCATAGCCATTGTTGTTGCTGCAGAATGTTTTTTAAGAAACAAAACCCCCATTATTTAAAATAAGGGAACCTTATGGAACTGCTCAGCTGATTACCAGCAAGGTTGCAATTGCAGATGGATAACCGTGCTCCAAATTCCCGTGGTATAAAACCAGAAAGGTTGCTTTGGGCACCTCTCTTGCTCTGTACCTACTGTCTAGCCAGGACTTCATAAGATTCAGAGAGCAGGGGCATATGAAAGCTTGGTCAAAGCTCTCTACACACAACTGTATGAGTTGAAGTGGTTCTGGTGAAGGCATGTGAAGGACACTAAGGGAGAGACAGTTGCTTCTGCACAGTCTCCAAACGTTAGCCAGTAACACAGGGACATGCCTGGGGAGAGTGTTTTAACTACAGAGGGAAATTACTCATTTCCCCAAAGCCATTTCTAGCCCACACAGCCTCTGCAGGGGCTGGGATGGGAAAGGCTACAGAACCCCTGAAGAAATGCAATAGTGGTGTTTGGAAAGATTGTGGTTAATTTCCACAGCCACAGGTTTCAATGTTTGAATTCCAGCTTCCAGGTCAGCTCCCAAGTTATTTTTTCTGGACAAACCCAGACTCATCTCAACTTTTGGGTTCAGTAGATGTTGTTAAAGATGCTCACACAGGCTTATAAAATGACAGACTACATTTTGAATTGTCTATATCTGTGTGCATGAGATGTCACATTTTGGACTGCATTTGATGTCCTGGGTCTAAGGGGCAGAACAAGAGGAGAGAGCTACTACAGACTCACACCAGCTCTGTAGCTCCATGTGCCTTTGCACCAGTTATTGTTGCTTGGATCACTTGGTGGCATCTGAACAAACAGCTGGCAACCCACAGACTTGTAAGAACTATAATATACCAAGTTTACTCTAGGGAAACACGGGTTCACTATAGTAACTACGAGTTGTATCACCCACATGTACGCAGCTCTGTAATCAGCTGTGTGAGAACTGACTGTTATGAACGTATGATTTTTTTTTTTTTGTGGGGGAGAGGGGAAAGACTTCCCACAAATGCTTGTGGAGGACTACACAGAACATATTCAGTGTGACTGGAGATATTTTTCTTCTCTAAAATGTGTGTGGACTTTTATATCTTGCAGTATTTGTTCAAAGTTGGAAACAGCAAATCAAACCCCAAATTTTAAAAAGTGTAACCAAAGTGATAAAGCCAAACAAGGTGGAATTACATGTAAATCAGTCTGTTTCTCTGATCTGCTAAGGACCTTTGCAGCAAGCTGTTTTATAGTACCTATTCTTCCTCTTAACTGTATCTTTTTTCTTCAGGGGATCATTGTAAGCTTTAGAAACTGCAGAAGCCATCCTAAAGCTGTTTCTCCTGAAGGGAGTACTTAAACAGAAGAGAACCGACTTTTGATATACAGTATGTAAAATGCCATCCTCATCCTACCAGACTGGAACCTCAGTCTTCACCCTTTCCCAAAACTCTTGCATCTGCAAAGAGACCCACTGTATGCAGAAAGGCAGTGCACGAGCTTAGCAGCATGCCCATGTGTTTTACATTATAAGAAGGGGCCTAAGAAGCCATTTTCCTTGCACTTTCCAGAGAAACCTCCTTTTCATTAAAGAAAGCTTAATCTATTGGGATGAAAATTACAACCGACTGAAAATTCTCTCAGATTCTTAAGACAATCCCAAATGGAGCATTTCTCAGACATTGAATCTTCTGTTACTGTAAAAAATTCCCCTGCTCCCATGTGTAATGCCCTGGCCTGTCTCCTTGTTCCTTCCCATAAAAAAAAAAAAAAAAAAAAATCAGGATTGCCAGCATACCACAAGTGAGCCTGTGCTTCAAATATTTCCTGCCTGGTGGAAAGCAGTAAATATGATGAGAGAGAAAAATTGTTCCCTGGAGATTTTCAACCTAATTTTGTAGACTTAAGTTATCTAATTGTCCTGGGAACTCTGTGCTTGCAGCTCCCATTAATTTCAGTAGCAGGTGTCTAAATATTTCTCATGCCTAGAGGTTCACCTATTTGGTAGGAGGATGTAGATAAGGTTTGGATAAGCATATAGCAATTCTCAGGTTAAACAAAGCAGAACTCCTCGCCTCCTGGTGTTCACCTATTGCTACTTATTCTCATATATTAAATATGCAAGTGAGGAGGATGCATCACAAGCTGATCAGAGAGAGTAGCAAAGGATGGCTTCCACTTCCGAAAGTACGATGTCCTCTGCATAGGATCTGGGGTACAATTTATAAACTTTCTTTAGCTGATGCACTGAAATTTCTTTACACAGCTTCTAAATTTCAGAAGGAAAGAAAAAGGGAGCAAGGGTCATTGACCTCATAATCTGTTTTCAGAGATTTGTTCTCTTAATCCAAGCCATTTTCTGCCTTCCCTTACCCCTTTTTGGTCCCTCTAGGGAGGGGTATGCCCTATCCCAGGATAAACTTGCTGTAATTCAGAAGAACAGAAGCCCATGTCTCAGAAAGCTCATGACTCATAGACCTCTTGCTACTAATGTAGTGCAGTGATTTTAAAACATCTATGATGGGTAGGATGGTTGCACTAATTTTTCTCTGCAAGTTTAATTTCTGCTTTGCTGGTGATACACAAAGACAAAAGAAATTTGCTTAATTTGCATCTAGTGACTTCCACTAAGCAAATAGTTGTGAAATGACAATCAGCCTTAGTGCCTTCACTTTGCTGCAAGGAGATGCACATGTCAGCTCCCCAGTGCTGCCAGGGTCGGGCAGATCTGTCCCCACAGCTGGCTGCAGCCTCGGTCAAAAACACAGCCCACGGATTGCATACCAAGTCAGGGAAATGGTGTTCAGCTGCAGCCACAACACAGCAAACGTTCAACCTAAGATGACTAGATTTCACTTAAGAAGTTTCCAGTGACAGACAACAAATGGGACACTGAGATTCTTTTTGCTTTCTCTCAAGCAGTGAAGAGCATGTGAAGGTCACATCCATCTCCACTCTGACTTGTTCAGTTACAGCCCCTGGCATGGGAGGACTAAAGGGTATGTCCTTAACATTTCTGAAAGCAAATTATTGCATCTTCTTTCCAAATGAGGATTAAATTGCAGATTCAGAATTCAATGCGTAAAGCAAGCAATACATCCCTGCCTATGTAGCCATATTAATCCAAGGGGACCTTGGTCATGTTGCAGCCATTTATTTCTGACATGTTAAATGACCTGAGAAGGATTTTTTTTAATTGAGTTTTGTTCCTTTCTAGTTAGTTGTTTTCCTTGTATCACTCAAAGACTATCATTAAAATACACTTTCTAACACTACTGGACTTGGTAAGGGGAGGTAGTGTGAGAAGATGTTTTTGATAGATGTAAAAGCCAATATTGCTATGCTTTTGTATTAAGAAAGCAATCACTAAAAGTTTGCCTGAAAGCTGGATATGTAAGGGGTACATTTTAATTCTTTGTTTTGATTTTTTTCTGTTGATCTTTTTGAAGTTCTTTAAAATATTGTTACATATTGGTAATAATAATGCACAATGATAAAAAAAGGACAATGATGATGAGATAAAATGCTTCAAAAACAGAATTATTTCGGTATATGTGGGTTTAAGCTGGATCTAGTACATTGTCTGTCTAGACTCTCTTTATTCATTTCTTCTTCTGACCACTTGCCCAACATAGAAGGGAATGGACCTCCAAAGGTCTTCTGGCCCAACCCTCCCTGCCATAAGCAGGGACATCTCCAACCATATCAAGTTACTCAAAGCTTCATCTAGCCTGATCTTGAATGTCCCCAGGGACAGGGCCTCCACCACCTGTCTGGGCAACATACTCCAGGGATCTATGACCCTCATATTGAAGAACTGTTTCCTAATATCTAACTTAAATCTCCCCTTTTCTAGCTTAAAGCCATTACCTCTCATCCTGTCACTACAAACCCTTGTGAATAGTCCCTCCCCTGCTTTCTTGTAGGCCTCTTTCAGGTACTGGAAGGTTGTTATAAGGTTCCCCCAGAGCCTCCTCTTCTCCAGGCTGAACAACCCCAACTCCCTCAGCCTGTCCTCACAGGAGAGGTGCTCCAGCCCTCTGATCATTTGTGTGTCTCTCCTCTGAACATGCTCCAACAGCTCCATGTCCTTCTTGCGCTGGGGGCTCCAGAGCTGGACACAGGACTCCAGGTGAGGTCTCACCAGGACAGAGTAGAGCGGCAGGATCACCTCTCTCCATTTGCTGGCCACACTTCTTTTGATGCAGCCCAGCAGCTGGGTGGTTAACTGCACCACCCAGCTCAGTATTGTCAGCAAACTTGCTGAGAGCGTACTCGATGCCACTGATGAAGATACTAAACAGCACCTCTCCCAGGACAGACCCTTGAGGGACACCACTTGTCACTTTTTCCCAGCTAGATGTCGAGCCATTGACCACTATTGTCTGGGTGCAACAGCCCAGGCAGTTTCTTATCCACTAAACAGTGCACCCATCGAACCCATATGTCTCCAACTTAGAAAGGAGGATGCTATGGGGGACAGTGTCAAAATCCTTAGCAAAGTCAAGATAGATGACATCCACTGCTCCTCCCTTGTCCACCAATGCATATATTATCATTAACAGGCAGACCAGCAGTCAAACTCCTCCCTCCACTCCCACATCACACACGAGAGATCCAAAGTGCCAGACAACCAGAGGGGGGAACAAGTCAATGTACTCACCAACCACAGTGAACATGAAGAAGGGAGCAACCCATGGAGTCACAGGTGAGGACTGAAGCCATGGGCAATTGTAGCAGCCAGGCCATGAGCCCAGTTATAGAGTAGAGACTCAGAGACAGCTTCATGTTCTGGCCTTGTTGTGCTGGGAACCCTACTTGCCATGAAGAGTCAGAGAGCCCATCCAAGAACCAGAATCCCCACACAACACACCCACTGTATAAACAAACCTCTCAACCTCACTGCAAGCAGAGTCAGCTCTTATTGAGGTGGCTTCTTGCCCCACCTCCAAATTAATGTGGAAGGTGGAGGCACCTGGTGGCAATCTCCTAATCAGTTCCCACCCAAGGCTGGCCAGACTCTGTGTGAAAACCAACCAGAGGGTCTTTCCTGCCTGGTGGTGGGCATCACCCATTCACCAACCCTAACTCAGGGCTGGGAGTTTAAATCCCAGCACTTCATCATTGAACTTTATTGAGACATTCTTTAATTTGCGTTAAGTAACTTAATTCAAGCGTTATGGATCATCTAACAAAAGTGTCTTAAGAGTTGGACAGTTCATGGTTTTGCCCATAAGTTTGACATTGCAGATTTTCTCTGAACTCTGTGAGATAACTGTGAGATATTACTTACTTTAACATAAATAGCAAACCATATCATGAACCATGCTTCTGTGACTCTGAAAGACGTGGAAGAGATTTTTGTGCTTTTCTGATATAAAAATCATCTTCTGAGTTATTAGATTTTCTTGCCCTTTAACTTCAGATGTATCTTGAATGTCAAGCTTGATTTTTTTCTGTTTTAGTCATGTGCATTCATTTAGCAAGCTCAAATAATTTTCTTGCCTTTCTGGTTAAATTATGCCTTTTTAAAAGGTGTCCTTTAGACAGATAGCTGTCTCTGTTAACAAGAACCAAAATTCTACAGACAGACTAGTATGTTTTTTCTTGGAAATTTGATTGCCATGCTCCTAACTTCTTTTGAGTGGGATTTTACAATTTGTAAAGAGGAAGTGTAGATACTGATAGTATATATGAGCTTGGGTTTTTTGCAATGTTCTTATGATTAGTTGATGGACTACAAGTTGAAATCAATTGTTCCTACAGCAGGTTTTGAGCTCAAGTGTTTTTACCCAGCGGCTAGATCTGTGGCAGATATTCTGTTCTACATTTCAGAGTGAAAAAAAAACAACATAATTCCCCTCTGTGAAGGATTAGTGAGAATGAGTGAGCTTTCAAATACCAGGTTTGTGGTTTTGATACAAGATACAAATGGCTCAGGGATATAAAATTAAGAGTAATCTGGAAAGAAATGTTTCAATTAGCCTGAAATGTTATTCTAATTTCATTTTACTTTAATGACAATAAGTAATAGTGATGTCTGAGATGTT
This sequence comes from Merops nubicus, assembly GCF_000691845.1. Lineage (NCBI taxonomy): Eukaryota > Metazoa > Chordata > Aves > Coraciiformes > Meropidae > Merops > Merops nubicus. The sequence goes on along the minus strand of NW_008620809.1, from coordinate 79,999 downwards.
ATGAACAATAGCAAGAATCTAGTGATCTAGAGTCCTTTTTGAAGAAGGATCCCTGGATAAGACACATTTGCTGAACCTCCTGCAGACCTGGCTTTGCTGGCTGGACCACTGCAATCATTCATCCACATTAACACTAGGTCAAAAATCACAGTGGTATAAAATGTTGGATAGACAAACACCAGATAAATGAAAAAAGGCTGAGAGTAGGGCAAGAACAGTTTGTTTCTATAGGGCAGATAATGGAAATCTTTATTTCTAAACTGAGTTCTGTTTTTTCAGCTATTTCTGCCTATAAAAGTTTTAATTCCTTGCTTCATGCCCTTCCCCGACTCCATTAAACGGGATCTTACACAAGACAATATCTTGTGCAATGCATATGTGCCTCATTTTTGAGCCAATATTGGCATCAGGTTCAAATGGCTAATGTGTGTTTCTGAAAAAATAAATCTCTGGCTTATGCAGTAGTTTACTATTGTCATCAAGAACAACAGAAATATAAATCTGTGTTTGAATTAAATCCCACCAACACTATGGTTCTTTGACAGTTGTTTCTGTATTCTTCTGAGGGTTGTAATTTTCAAGTTAGATTAAGTATCAGTATTTTCAATGCATTACAAAAATAATATATAACAGCCATTGATAAGGAAAGCAGCAACAAATCCTGGCATTAGAAGCACTGGCACTACATTCATGATTCTGCTGTACATTGTGTTACACCTCTTAGAAACACTCAGTTCTGCCCAAGGACAGTGCAGCAAAGAATTAAAATTCAAGCACTAGAGGCAGGCTTTTTCTTTCCTTCTGAATAAATGAAGGAAAACAGAGAAGAGTGAAAACAGAGAAAACGAAAGCATGGATGATTTTGCCAGGATTCATACCAAATACTGCCATGTTTTGTTATTGCAGTTTTAACTATTGGTTTCCTATTTGAAAATCATAATGTGTATGAAAATATATGGTACAATACTCTAGTGAAGACTGGCAAATACTATTGACTTCACTGGGATTACAGATCATGAGTCAGGGTGGAAGTGGGCCCAGACTCCACATATTAGAGATGCAAATGCATATGGGGAACTTGTTCTCTATAGGAGCTACCTCACATGTCCATGCTAAGGAAAACATGGGCTAGATAGTTTTTAGTGATTGCATTTTGTTTGCCAAATAAATGCAGTTTGCTTAAGAGCTTTGTAAAAGAAGAGGGGAGAAACGGTTTGTCTGCAATAAATGCAAGGCAAAAGGGAAACCATGTGAGTATGTATGACCAAAAGAGAGTATATAAATCAATAGGTACAGTATGCTGCTAGCGAAGCAGAGTCAGCTGGCAGGCAGCATTCCACGAGGGCCGAATCATTTCTCCCCATCCATGTGTGGCAGTGCCAGAGGAGGGACGAGCATGGAGAACCTCCAGGACAGCTGTGCTGGAGGGACACAAAAGCCATCTCCCTGCATCCCGAAGGTGAAGCCAGGGTTGCTGGAAAGGGGTGGGAGAGGCAGAGCTGGCACTGCTGCCCCTGGGACTCCTGTGCCTTGCCAGTGCCCTGCAGCCAGGACTCCATGGCTTTGGCAGGGCGGCCCTGCGCTCCCCTCCCTAAAACACCTCCCATCTACTGCAAGGTGAGACCAGGCTTCAACTGTCCTGAGGCAGTGATGTTTTTGCTGAAAACCTTGTCTTTATTACTTTACAAATTCATTATAACAAGGGACTCGTGTTCAGGCTGAAGGACACACTTATTATCGTCCTGTGGTTTTCAATTAATAAGTTCACAGCTACCAGTTCTTAAGTACAGTGAATCATGCAAATTTCCATATCACAGAAGCTAATTTGTTTGTTTGTTGGGGAATAGCAGGCACCACATGAAGCTGTTTTGAAATGAATTCCAAGGAAGGCAGGCAGTTTCAGTCTGAGCCATGGGAGGAGGGAGCAGGAGGGACCGGCGGGGTAATGTAACGAAGCCTTTGCGCAGTGCAGGGTGTCTAATGGGGGCTATGAATAGGAAATGAGCAGCAGCACACATCTAATATGCGGGGGACTGATCCTGAAGCCCAGTCCCCACTAACTGTGGGAATTCCGGCCAGAAGTAACATGACTGTATCTCAAGATCAGAATGATAAAATGCAGGTGCTTTCTGTATATGATTGCCAATGACTTCATTCTGTCTTCCACGTACAGTTCCAGCTCTTGTTCCCCAGGCAGTTTTCACTGCTGGCTGCAAACACAAGGATCATTAAGTTACAAGCTGGATTTATTTACCGTTTGCAGTTAGATCCAAGAATAGTTGTCTGTCATACTAGATTTTAATTCCAAGCCTGTCTGATGGGTATATAAGATGTATTCTTACCTGTTCTTGAAACTTCACAGAATTAACACTTTGGACTCAGCTTTGCCTGTAACAGCTCAGAGGAAGACTCAGGCAAGAAAGGCATAGCAGCGTATAGTACTGAGGTTTCCAGGACACAGGAATGTTGTGAATTGAGGCATTGTTGTTGCAGACCTCAGGCATGGGCACAGCATCCACAGACAGCTCTGCAGAATTTGCATTAGGCTGTGACTATCACCCGATGTTTGCTGAACTCCAGTGGTGCAAAGGCACTGATCTGCTCATTGTTCATACAGAGAATCTGCAGCTCTGCCCCAGATCCTTCTCACTGAATTTCAGGCACCTGAGGCTTTTAAATGGGTTGTCCTAAGCTATATCATTGGTGAAGGAAGCTTCAGAGGTTATCTGTCAACTCAGATCTGCTGCCTTGATTTCCTATTTGGCTATAGAGGCAGGCTAGGAAAACTGACCTTAAAATGATGAGATAATTTGGTGAGATGTCAAAAGCAAGGGATGGGTTGGTTCTGCACCCAAGCCACTGTTCCCGCAGGTGGCAGGTCACTGGCTCACCTTTCTCAGCTCACCTTCCAAGCCTCCTCCCCCTTTCCCCTCTCCTCTCCCCCTCTCTCCTCTCCCCCTCTCTCCTCTCCCCTCCTCTCCTTCCTCTTCCCCTTCCCAGATACAGCCTAAATAAGTCTGCAAACTGTGCACTTTGGATGCTTTATAAGATGGAACCAGTCTGCCTTTTTGTAGTCATCTGTGCAAATGATAGCCTCTAAATACTTACACAATGAGGTTATAATTTAAACTGTAATTTAAATGTAAAAGTGACAGGAGGCCTAAGAAGCCTATCCAAGGGAGAGATTGAATTATGGTTTTGTTGTTTGAAAGGAGATGAAAGAGTCACTGATATGGAGAAGCCCATTTGAGATAATGGTAGCAGAAGAGGAAGTAGTTCCTGCAGCATGAGAGATGAAAGTGGAAGAAGAAAACCCTTATGTACTGAGAAGGAATTTGCCTGGTTGTGACTGAAGAAGAAAAGATGCTAGGAAAAAATAACATCATGCAAGTAGCAAGGAGGGAAAGATGATCAA
>NW_008620809.1:74618-76553 GCF_000691845.1 Merops nubicus | reverse complement strand
AGAGCCCATCAATCAGAAATAGGCAGGAACTTAACCAGAGTGTGATAGCACTGAAGTATTTCCTGATGTCTCTTTTCATACAGGATGGACATTCACATCAAAGGCTTGGATTTAACTAAAAATGTATTAAACCAAATAACTTCTCTGATTGTCCTACACATGTATTTTTTAAATGTTTTTCAATTTGTTTAACAATCCAGAATGGGGGAAAGTCATAGTTCCTGCAATTCAAGGAACCTGACTTGAATTTGATGGTTTGGTTTACAACCCATAAAACTCGTATGGTTAATAAAGAGCATTTCTGACCTTTCACATTAAGATCACACTGACTGCTTCCCACATATTCAGCCCATCTGTCGTCTTCTGCATCTGTACTTCTCTTCGACAGTGAAAAAAAAAAACTAATAGAAATAGGTAACAAAAAATGAAACTATCTAAACTGCAGAAGACAGGAAAATACATAAGTGGTGTTTTGAGAAGTGTTTAACTTTTTTTATGTGGTGGAATAAAACCCAGATGTCCCAGTGTTGTCACTCAGTGAAGATGAAGGTAGGGCATGATGGCAGACAGAATCTAGAATATCTCAAAAGCTAATATAAAAACGTTTTTTTCACATTGAGAGCAACTACTGATTCACAAGCATGGAGTTACTTGTGCCAGGAAAGTCTGTTTCTTTAAAACAGGATCTTTCAGCTGCTCCTCAACTTGGAACATGTCTTTCCAACATAATTTCTCATATTTTTCATAAGAAGTAAAGAGGTAGAAGGAAAAATATGTTTGTTGCGACTTAGAATTATAGAATGGTTTAGGCTGGAAGGGACCTTAGAGATCATATAGTTCCAACCTCACTCCGATGGGCAGGGACAGTTTCCGCTAGACCAGGTTGCTCAAAGCCCCATCCAGCCTGGTCTCGAGCACCTCTAGTGATGGCACATCCACAGCTTCCATGGGCAACCTGTTCCAGGGCCTCACCGCTCCCACAGTGAAGAATATCTTCCTTATGAGTACTCTAACTCTACTCTCAGTTTAATATCATTACCCCTTGTCCTATCATTGTGTGTCCTTACAAAAAGCTTTCTTGTAGGCCCCCTTTAGGTACTATAGGCCTCTATATCATCTCCCAGGAGCCCTCTGTTCTTCAGGCTGAACAACCCTGGCTCTCTCAGTCTGTCCTTGTAGGACAGGTGTTCCATTCCTCTGATGATGTTCATGGCCCTCCTCTGGAGTCGCTTTAGCAGGTCCATGTTTTTCTGATGTTGGGGACCCCAGAGCTGGATACAGTACTCCAGATGAGGTCTCACAAGAGCAGAGTACTGGGGAAGAGTTGCTTCCCTCGAGGTGCTGGTCACAGTTCTTTTAATGCAGCTCAAGATAGGGTTGGCTTTCTGGGCTGCAAACGCACACAGCACATAAGTGATCCTCATGTGGCACACCGAGTTCAGATTCTGGACAGAAACACATTTAATATGTAAATAGCTCTGTTTATAATCAAGGCTTTCAAAAAGTCAATTTCCAGAAGGAAACAAATCCTGCAAGTCTCAGACAGACCCACTGAAGTCAGTGGAGATATCTTCTTTGTCAGGGTGGACTTAAAATCTTGGTCTTACAATAAACAAAAATTATACGCTGAAGTATTGCTTAAATACCAACTGGCTCTCAAGGGAAAGGATAGAATGAAAAAGAGGATCAGAAAGAGAGACAAGGAACCAAACAACCAGAAGGGAGGAAGGGGAAAAATAAACAAACAAACCCAGACTAGAATTGGTCTAGAGAATAAAGGTAAAGGGCGTGCTTAATGCAGGGGAGAAGAAAATTACAGAAAAAGAGACAGAGGAAAACTGATAGGGAGCAATAAAGGGTGGAAAAGAAAACAATAATAGAAAAATAAAGGCTTAAAATAAGAGTGAATGGCCGAAAAGATAGGTAGAAACAATG
>NW_008620809.1:0-74587 GCF_000691845.1 Merops nubicus | reverse complement strand
GAGAAAGACTGGCAGGAGGCCTCGGTGGCAGTGTGAGGAGAGAGGCTTGAAAGAAACCACAGCTGAACAATAGAGGAATAGGAGACAGAGACGTGAGGGGGGCAGCATGGATTAAATGAGAACCAAATGTAACCATAACAAAGACTCTGAGATGTAGGCAATGAAAGGATGTTAACAGGGAAATGTTTTGTGTGCACATGGATGTGTGTTTTCTCACACTGGAAAAGATTCTGTTTCTCTCCCTACCCAAAAATAAAAAAACGTAGCAACAAAAACCAGCTCAGACTCAAAAACAAAAGCCAAGTTCCCTCAGTGTCATTCTGGACTTCAATTCTTATTTTGTTTTTTTTTTATCTTCCTTCCCTTTCTCAATTTTCAAACAAGCACCTCCGTGGTTGCTGCCCCTCCTTCAAATCCATTTAAAAAATTCTCTCTTGCTGTGATGGCTGCAAAAGATGTGACAATTGGCAGGCTGCTGCTGTGCTGAAACTAGTGTTTGTTGTGCTGACCACCTTTCTAGCTGTTTCCTTGTAATTCCTAGATAGCTCTTTTTATCTGCTTATTGTTTTTTCTCTTTTAGACAAAGCATTTTAGGATAGGACTGTCTCTGTTCTCATGGAACAGCCAGCAAGGAGGAATATTAGCAAAGATTCTCTCGTGATTGCTATAGGTCACTTACGAAAATGTCTGCCTGTGTCTGAAAGATTCAGAACTGGCCTTTTTCTTGGCTGAAAAAAGTTATCTAGCTACAACTCTGCATTCCTGCTAACACATGCTATGTCAGAACTCACTGAAAAGCCTCCAGACCTGAAGAGAGGTCATGGCAGCACCTATGTGGACTGATGGCTGTAGATCCCATTATGGTGCTGCAGCAGCCTTGGAAGAGGCTCTGTGACACAGGTTTGTTGTGCCAACATTTTAAGCTCCCTGCTCACTTTCCTGTGGCCCACAGTGGCAGGTGAGCATGCACAGTCCCTCAGGGTGAGTTTGTGTTGGCACAGTCAGCCACAGAGCACAGCAAGAGCCAAGAGAGCACAGGGAAGAGAAGCAAAAGTGCTCAGGTTTGTTCTGTGCCTGGAGAAGTAGTAAATCCTTTTGTGCCCATGTTTCTGTGAAAGGTGCAGAGTACAGGAGGGCTCCTCTAGACACAAACCAGACCTATCTACAGAGGGGTAGATTTAACACCCTGATGTCTTCTCAGACCATGGTTACTGCCCACTGTCACACAGCATCAACCTGCTCTGCCCTGGCCACCATTTGTTACCTGCTCAGCTTTGCACCCTTGTGACCCTCTACCAGTTATCTCCTTTCCTAGTACCTGGGACAGCAGATACGTCATGACCATAGGACAGCAATGCATCTGTACTGTGCAGTCATCTGATGGGAAAGGTGGCTTTTGGTCCGACAGGGGAATGACTCCATGAAGGGGCTTCCTTTGAGCCCCAGCCTCAACTGCAACTCAGTACATCCTTCCCCGGGCTTTATGAACCTGCATGAGACACCATCGCTCAATTATCTTCTACAAAACAGCACAGAAATACAGCTCACTTCACACAGTACTGCTAACTGCTGCTCAGACAGGTGATACGAGAGAGCCTCTAAGTCTATGTCCAGCAGTATGGAATATTTGAAGTCATTCCTTAAATATTGACTTGTCATCAATACTTTGTGTAGATTTTTCTTTTTCAAAAACCAGCTACTAGGAGAAGCAAACAGGTCATTTAGAACAAGAAGGGGATCATGGGAGAGGAATAAAATAAAATTATGTACAGTGTAACTGAATGGTTTTTACACAGAGGGTGATAGAAGCAACAAAAAATGAGGAACAGCTGCTAACCTGATGGAAGAATAGCTTCCTGGTTCTTAGTTTTAAGAACCTCCTCCTGATTTTCATTTTAATATTCTTTTGTACCATTCAATGAACAGTTTGAAGTAGGTTCATGTTGTGAAGTTCACATCAAAACCTGCAAAGAATTCCGAAATTCCCTAAAACTATTTGTGGATACATTACTGAGAGGTTGCAAGGATGAAGTTCTTCAAGTGAATCTGAATTTCCCAAAAGTGTGAGCCGTATTTCCATGCCAAGAAATTCACATGATCAAGTTTTTAAACAAATTATCATTAATGATGATCTTAACAATCATTGACATTGTTCTTGTAGAAGAGCCAGGGAAATGTCACCCAGTGCAGTCCTTGCTGCTAAAGGGTTAAACACTTTCTTGGCTAAGGCTACTTGGTGACTTAGATGAAAGAGAAAAAAGCTACAGGTCAGTGAGTGAGATTGCTTTAGAAGAACTGCCCAGGAAGATTAAAATAAGTGTGTAGAGTCTAAGCTAGGAATTAGAGACTTGAGAGCTGATTTCAGTTCCTTTATGTACAGTTTTTGGGCTGAAATCCAGGGAGCTGCACTGACATAAACTACTCCAGTAACAGAGGATACATTGGTAAGGCCCATCTAGCCCAGGGGCTTGAGCACCAAGTGTTTGAAATGACAACACTTGGAAAGGCAACTGACAGAAGAAAGTATGGATTGGTCTGATAAGTGAAGTCATGGCTAAATGATTATGCAGGGTAATCTAGGGAAGCAGGCATTATTAATAATCTTTAGATTTCTCTCTGTGAGACTTTCTCGTGTTCTCAAGTGATAAGAGGAGGAGGTGGTAAAGACAATGTTGGACATATATTCACAGAAACATCTTTTGCTGATCACTTGTCCCAGTAGGAAGGACAAGGCCATTAGTAGTATGCACATAGGAAAGACTTTACCATCCCATTCCAAAGTACATGGGAAAGACAGGAGACGGCTGACCACCAGAGGAATAAACAGACTGATGCCTTCACTCAGGGTATATGATGTAGCAAAGAAAGGAGCAAGCTGAAACAGAAACCAGGCCACTGGGGAGGGAACAAGACAGGCCATCACTCCAATTCTAATCATACAGTAATTGCCAAGGAAAAGCCTCATTACATACATACATAATCCTCTTTCTGTCTTGATCTTGTCCCACCATCACCAGGAACTCTACTTGCGGTGGACAATTAGGGAGCCCTTCCAATAACTGGCAACCCTACAAAGTACATCTACTATGCAATTAGACTTCCCAACACCAATGCAAGCAGTGCCAGCTTTTATGCTGTTGACTTGGAGGAGGGACAACTTGATAATGCCAAAGGCAGGAACACCTGGTGGTGATCTCCTAATTGGTTCCCACCCAAGGCTGGCCAGACCCTGGGTGAAAACCAATCAGGAGGCTCTTTCTTGCCTGGTTGTGGACATCATCCATATGCCAACCCTCATTCAGAGCTGGGAGTTGAAACCCCAGCACTTCAAAATGGTGTTGCATTTCAGTCAATACACAGGAGGTTGTATGAAAAAGGTCAAATTTGGAAAATACAGAACATGATCTTACTGTTAGACTATTAACATGTTTTGGAGCCTTGGAAAGCAGCAACAGAGAAGGTCCTCAATCTGCTATTTCTATGTGTGGAGCAGTAAGTTGAGCAAAGAAAATGTAGATGCTTGGCCAGCTTGACAGCCAGTATTTTCTCTTAACAACATTTTAATAACGTGGCTGTTTGAGCTTGCAAGTACCCAGCACTCTCTATCACCTGGCAGGCACCTCTTCTCACAAAAGTAATAGAAGTAGTATATTACACTTTGGAAGAGCAGTTGGCTCTTGACAATGTGACCATGAATAGCACCACAGTCAGCTACAGCCATACGACAGCTTTTGGAATTAAATAGTGGGAAATACCAGCAGGAAATTCCCAGTCAGTGGAGGAGAGATGAGTGACTGTGCATTGGTTCAAAACTAAAGTCACAGATGGAGATGGGCAAGGCAGTGGCCTGGAAGTGTCTGTAAGAAACTGAATGGTGAATCTGAAAGCAATTCCTTAATGTTGTCCTAGATGAAGCAGAAGATGGGGTGCAAACCACTAAGTAGAAATCTAGTGGGAAATCTGTCTGGAGAAAACTTCTTGGAGGCAGATTGCTTTCAAATGCAACCTTGAAAATCACTCTGAAAGGAGCCTGCTGTAGCCATAGTGCATTGCGTTTAATGCACCAAGACAAGGACCATCTCCCTTCTGTGCTGACCTGTGCTCCAGTGCAATTACCTCTCCAGCTGACCTATACAAGCCTTTTCCTCACAACTGGGAGCTATTTTCATAAACCTCATTGCTTTAGACAGTTTTAGAAATGATAGTCTATTTCTAATGCAAGAGAGCCCTAACAGTGGCTTCCCTGCTAATGGACTGTAATTACAGGATTGATCCCACATCCCTGGCAACATGAACCCTTCTGTGCTTTCTAAGGCAACAATAACAGTGTAAATCAATGGTCTGCCACAATAAGCTTCAGCGGATTCAGGGTGAACAGACCCTGGTACATATACAACAAGGTTTGTTAAACAGGGACAACACACACCTGATTAGCATAGTACCATTAACTTATCTCCATGGACATGTGAAGGATTGTCCTTGTACTGTACTTCATTGAACAGCTGGTAAGAAACTGATCATTTTCAAAATGGGTCTTTACACTTGAGAGTGGCCCTATCTGTTAGAGGCAACAGCAGGAGCTGCAGAAGGCATAGAACAGATGTTGAACAAGATTCTCCCTTTGGGGGAGAATGATCTCTTTCTTCCGTGAAGATATGACACTGGCATGTTATTGGATAGGAGCAAGGAAACTATCACAGCAGGGACATTGACTTTACAGTCTCTCATGGATAAAGTGTCTGTAAAATCATGTTAATAAACACTTGCCTGTGAGCAATAAAGAGGATGCCTTTCAGTATATTTATGGAAAAGGATAGCTACTTCATATTCTTATATTTGAAAGTGAGACATCTGTTATGTCACATTACCAAAACTAAAGTCACAAAGGATAATAGATCTGATTCTTCACACCCTATATGTTAAACATGTTGCACAAAAGCCTTGGTCTTTGTCCTGGCCATTTTCTGGCTATGCCTATACCAGGCCATACACCCTATTGATGTGAGTTCCGACCCTGACAGGCAGACTTGTCCTCCTGGCTTGACTTCAGACTTGCATCATCACTACAGACTTGTCTGGCAATCTTGACAGTAGGCTGAAGCTAGCCTCTGTCCCTGGACCTGCCCTTGTTATGTTGCTAGAGCACTATGGGGCCATGCTGGTGAGGCCTGTGCCCTGCCTGCTTTGCTGCTGTGCTCAGCTCCTGGCTCACCTTCCCTTAAAGAGCAGTCCACTCTTTTTGTCTTTACAATTAGCTGATTGTGTCCAGCAAAGACAACCAGATCCTCTAAGTCTCATTTCATTGACAGTATCGACACGACAGAAGCAGACATGGTTGGGTCCTGTAGCAAGATTATGCAGAATATAAATATGTGTCTGTGACAGCCAGCCCTACTCAACAACTTAGGAGGATCCAATAGCATCCAGTCTACCAAAAGTCTTTGTCAGATTCAATTGTTCTGGATGTCCTAGAGGATGATCTCTAATTTAACAACTGAAAAGTGTTTACTTCTTATAAATCAAGAAACTTTGTACACTGTCACATCAATCAAACCGATGAGTTAGAGCAATGGTTCAATTAAACTGTGAGGGAAATGATCCAGTGATTTATCTGAACCTATTGCTGCAACCAGAAGATATTGCTGCTTATTAACATTGAGAGTAGTTTCACCAGGTTTTTCTCATTTTGGCATCCTATATGGACCACATCCGACATTAAATTTTGCCTGACAGGACAGGAAAACAATTCCCCTGCCATCGTGAAGTGTATCCAGAAACTAAAAAGGTTGGCTGAGAACTTATGTGACTTTGGACAACATGATGTCCACTGGGCTCAGACAGAGCAAGAACAGACAGAAAAGAAGCCAGACGAAGAAAAAGTGAGTCTGGGACTGAGTCTCTGTGTTAGTGTCCAACTGGCCTGATTATTAGCCAGATGGCAGGTGCAATATCAAGCCCTTGGAAGGGTCAGCCCAACAAATGACAACATCTGCCAACAGGAGAGGAGAGGGAGAGGGAAAGGGAAAGGGAAAGGGAAAGGGAAAGGGAAAGGGAAAGGGAAAGGGAAATTATTCAGGATAGGGTTGTGGGGAAGTGGGAACCAATAAGGAAATTAGCTTCTAATACATATGTCTGATCTGAACTAAAACACTGACTAGAACACAGTTCATGTCTACCTAATCTCCTTCTTTCTAACTCCCAGGCAGGGCAACTATATCTAAACTGTGAATTGAGGACACTCTCTATCCTGTGCTGATTCCTGAGCCATGTCCACTATTTGTCTGGTAGACTATTGGATTGCCTGATCCAAAGACATGTCATATACCTTGTTAATTGTTTTACAGTACAGATAGTCCTGTGCCAGTGGTTGGGACATGCCCTGACCTTACTCAGTGTACTGGCATAATTGTAGCTGTAGAGTCCCAGGAAGTGTTAAGGGCATGAGGACAGGGGGAGGTAAACCAGATTCAATTACCAGCTCCAGTAGATGTGCTACTGAAGTCTGTATAGATGAGTGGTTTATATTTCACAGGGCTAGTGAGTGTTAATCCTGAGATAGATTATGGTCATCCTAGATTTAGCACCAAAGACTAGAAAAAATAATTTTGGCAGAGATCTAGAGTAGAGTAAAGTAGAGCAGAGTAGAGTAGGTTTTCCAGTAGAGTAACTGGATATTTGAGTAGGAAAGTAACGGAAAGCCCATGGCAAATCTCCTGCTCTCCTCTTCTCTCCAATCCCTGATCTCCAGTAGAAGAAAAGTTGACAAAGGCAAACTCTGAATGAGATCCTTGGTACTCACTTAGAGCTACTTTCTCAGCTGCACTGCATACTGCAGCATCTGTACTGCACAAAGCATAAGTTACGTGTACACTGCTGCACACTGCTGGTACGCGCTTGCAAGGCACCCAAAGGTCAAAAACCTAACAAGAAGAAGATGGGGGGGAAAACAGCTTGTGAAGGAAACAGTGATGAACTGAGAAGTTTTTAAATACTCAGTTCAGTAAATATAACATTTTTCAAAACTCGTATAGTCATCATAGATACTGTATTGCAGCTTTCCACTTTTTTTTTTTTTTTTTTTGGATTAACTGTGATTTCTTGACTTTTCTGAGAATTTTTGTGTTTGTCAAGAAGTGAATGAAAGTGGGGGCAGTGGCTGGAATTTGGCATGTCATGTAGTCTGCAACAGAATTTCTCAACAAGGACAAGACACATACGGGTTGATGTGCTAGCATCACAGCAAGCTGAGTTAGACACCAACCAAATTATCAGAAGCAAAGAGTTGAAGCAAAGTGTTGAGGATGTGCCTCCTGAGCAGGGGAAGAGTTGCAGACTTTTAGACAACTTACTGTAAGTGAATCATAGGATTCATAGGATTCATAGTGAGAGAATCATAGGATTCTCCCACTGCTTGAGTCAGCAAGAGCAATGTTAACTTGACTTATACACATGAAATTTTCATCACTCTTAGGACATACAGTTGACTCAGTGCAATCCTTCAGGAAGCAATATTTATCCAGGCAATATCTTAGTGGCAGTAGGCAAAGCAGTAACACAACAGCACCCATGTAATTGAAGCCTCAGCATGCCATTGCATGTAATGAAAGTAGCTCTATACAAAGTTAGCAAACCTGTGGAAGCCGGACTCATATGAGCTGTTGTGGCCATTAAATTTCTTTGATTTTATCCTTTTCATTATGTTTGAAATCGCAATTCCAGGCTAGCAGCCTGTGGCAGCAGGTAGCAAAGACAAAGTTTAGCCAGGAAACAATCCCCAGAAAGAAAATGTGTGACAGAATTGTACTCAGTGTGTACTGTCCTGTTTACAGCTTGTGGTTGGAAATAGCCTTATCTATGTTTCTTTATACACTGAAAGAGTGATTAAAGCTTCATTTTAATTTCCTTTTGTGCCTTAGTGTTATCAACCTGATAATTTCAGTGTCCTTCATCAACATTTGCAGGAGTAAACAATGCTAGGCTAATAACAGTGTTGTGCCATAAACATTTCCTAAGTCACGAAACATTACCACAAGGAGGGTAAATGTTAGATCATCCCATTTTTAGAGACAGAAAAATGGAAGAAGAGATTGGTAAAATGAGTGGTCTATGACTATATTAGCCTGTGTCAGACTGGTTATTCCAAGCTGCCCTGTATTTAAACACCAAGCAGTTCATCTCAGGTTTTGCATCTCTGCATAAAAATCTCCTACAGAGATTTTAACACAAACAAAAAAAACCAAACCAAACAAAACAAACGAAAAGAGAAAGAAGGGGGAAAAAAACAGGCAAAACAACAAACTCAAAAATCAAAACACCCAACTTAAGGGGTCTTTTCCAATGAAGGACAGCTCTTTCTGTAGTAGGGCAGTGGATAACTAGAGAAAGAAATACACGTTACCACTCATTACCTGGTCCACAAGGAAAAAGCAAAGATGATGAACAAGCTTGTTAACAGATATGACACCCCAAGCAACCATGAAGCACTTGCTGAAACAGTTGGGATTTTAATGCCAAACATCTTGATGTTATCACTATCACATTAGATGGCTAAATAATACAGAAGTGAATGTGATGTATTCTCTCCAGCGACGATGTTATCCCATAAATGGAAAAGTGTGGAAGATGGAATGTGCTATATAAGCATAAAATATAGATGTAGGCCTTAATTTCCACTAAAATCAATGAGCCTGGCTTGTACTTTGCACTTGCATAGCACATTCCATCTTCCCTTTGTTATTGTCTCACCAATTAGAAAAATTGAAGAAACAAGATAGGGGTAGCAGCTGCAACACCCAACAAACAAGAGTCCAAGACCTGAAGAATATGATGCACATTTTTCATAAAAGGATAAATGATAGCAAACTTAAAGTCTTAAGACAGATCCATCATCTTTATTTCAGATTCCTCCAGTTTACTTATTTTTTGAGCATCATAGCCCTCCTGTCAAATCCTCTGAGTTTGAATACCTTACATAGATGTTCAGAGTGTAGGCCTCAACTTAAGAAGTTTGGTGAGAGATCTGTTTTTGATATCCTGTATTGTTATGATTTACCTTTCTAAATCACATTCCTATTTTGCCTGAAATGTTAGAGATATGACCTTTTTTATTTTTTTTGATGCCACTGCAACTCAGCTTGCCTGTAATCGCTGATCAATGGGAATGTGGCGCACGAGACATTTTATCACTGTAACAGATACTCAAGAGGGTCTGAGTGCAAGGAGAATGTGGCTGGTCAGATTAATATATGAAACAGACAAGAAAAACTAGCATCAAACCAGTATTTCAGGCACTGTGCAATAAAGTTTGTCTACATGTGTGTACATCAGCAGTAACAAGGGGTATCCTGAGCCACGGAAGCAGGATAAAACATAAGGAGGAGAGTACTTCTTCCATAAAGACAGGTACCCTCTTGCCTCCACCTGCAGGAAGGACATCCCAGATGGTACCAGCGTCTGACCTGTTCTTGCTGTTGTACAGGTCCAAGCAGCACCTGAGAGCCTGTGGCACTAAGCAGAGAGGACAGTCATGGGCCAAGCTTTGGTCCTATGCTCAGCAGCTGTTAATGGCTCAGTATAGACAGAGCCAAACATCCACACTGTCATGTAGATGTCAGTCCCAGCCCCTACTAAGCCTGCTTGTTGAGGCTGTCCTGCTGAGCTGCTGGGGCTGCTCTGGTTAAGCCCAGGCAGGTTTGATAACTAGCAAGTTTCGTACTTGAGTATGTTCACATGCTGGCTGCATTAGATATGGGCAGGGCTGGACATGTCCAGTGCAGCCCAACAGAAAAGAGTCTGAGCTCAACACAGTCACTGTGTAGCCCCACTAAGGCTACCTGATAACTCAGTTAAGGCCAAGAATCAGGAATGAAAGAGCATCATCATGGTCCTTTTGTCTAGTTGCTATTTCATTCTTCTGACAGAGCAGACATGGCAAAGAGATTGCAGTGTCTCAGCTGGCATTTGGGATCTAGACATATGGACCTAGTGGACTGGCAGTACTAGTTCTGTGTTCACCTGAACTTCTGATTAGAGATCCTTCTATCATAAGTGTTTTCCCTAAGATCTATATACTCTTGAGGGTATGTGGCTGTAAGGACAGATGAGATGGCATTTGGCCTAAACTACAAACCCAGTATTTTTTGAGTAAATGCTTCTATAAAAAGTGGGTAAAATTTGTGTCAATGTGAAAATTATCTCTGTACATCCTGATTCTGGTCAGACCTAGAGAGTTGGAGGATGTTTAGATGTTATTTTAACCTGTCAGAAACTGACAAGAACGATCAGAAAACCTGTTCACAAAAGAAAAAAACACATAAATATTGCAGATAACTGATGAGTGGAGACTTTATGAGGCAAAATAATTCCTGATTCAAAGCTCTGTTAAGACAAAACTCTCCTTGGCCTCTATGAACTTTGAATAAACTCAAAAGCAGATCTTGGATATCATATTACTTCAAATACTTTATTTTCTGCATAAATCCTGCATACAATGTCAATAAAGGAAAGTGACATAATTATTATCTGGGAAACGACCACCTGATGCATTAGGGAGAAATGCCACACATTCCTCCTGTTCTTTCCTACTTTGAATCTTAGGAGACAAAATAGCTGGTTCCTTTTTTCATTTAGTAGATAATATGCCAACATTAGCTGATACAAGGCTGTCACATGCTGTTTTTATAAGTAAATTACTACAAGCTCACTGTTTAATCTTGCTGACTGGCAAGTCTAAGAAATGTATATCTATAAAGGGGAACTTGCACTGTTAATCAGTGCATCAGCATCAAATTAAAAAATGTTCTGTCATGCAGATGACCAACTGGCTAAAGCAAATAAGACAGAAGTCCAAGAAGCTGCTGTGCCTTTCTCTGTGAAATGAGCAAACACTTTCATGTCAAATATTTCTATGGAACAAAATCCAAGCAGAACACCCAGGGAAACCAAACAAGAAAGGCAGATGTTTGGATTGACTTCTACTACTACAATTTGATTGACACATCAGTTGCCTTTGCTTAGTTGCTGAGGTGACCTGCATATGAAGTGGAACCTTTCCCAAGAATCACAAGGCCACCTGTGACTTTAACCCTTCCTTCCTCCTACAAGTTAAACAGTACTATGGGGATTCCTGCACTGGAATGTTGGTATGACTGATCTGTCTGCTTGAGTTCAGGGAAATGGTATTAATTGGGTTAGAGACTGAGCTCACACAGTAAATCACAGGAGGTTCTTTAATTATTTTATACAAATATTTACAGATCAATTACCCATATTCCTCTTTTTATTCTGTAACTGGTCAATCACTTACCAGTTTGGGTTGCTATTGCTGGTCTAGGAGCCTGCAATATATTGACCAGGACGTGGGAGCAGGAATATCTTAAATAAATTAGGTCTAAAGAGAATAAAACACTGCAGACTGCATTCTAGCTGAGACATTCCTAAAAGACATATTCAGGGAAGTAGTAATTCAAGAATAACTGGATAGGAAATTGCCCAATCAATGCAGTTTGATGTTTACATATAATTTCACAATATGTTATTATGCTAACCACTTGATTGACATATAGTTACATTGTCATGGTTTCCAAGCAGTTGGGAAATCGGGACCCAAGGAAGGGGTGATTTCTTTGGGAGACAAAATGGTTGCCAAATAGAAGGAATACCAATTGTTGCTCCACTTTGCTTACCTGTTTCTGCTGTCCTTAGCAAGACAGATGAAATGACAAAGCCCAGTGCAGCTGACAGGTCTGAGATGAAGAACATTTTCTAAATCCAAGGGAAGTTCAATGCCTTTGTCTTTATGCTTTGGATTGGTTGTTTGGTCTTTGGTTTGTTTTTGTTGGGTTTTTTGTTTGCTTGTTTGTTTTGTTTTGTTTTGTTTTTTAACAAAGTGCTTCCAAAACCTGTTGCAAAACTTCTCAGCCCTAACCTGCATCCTGCATCTCTGTCCAGTGTGGAGTTGAGCCTGTGTTGACTCTGGTAAATTTGGACTTATCCTTAGCTTCTGTCAAGCCTGTGCAATCATGTTGGTTTTCACTCCAAATAAGCAAACAAACATTTAATATTGGTCCTTGCTTATCGTGATTAGTCCTGTCCTTATAAATAACATTAATAGTTCAATAGCTTTTGTACTTTGGCCACACCACCACTTGGTCAGTTTCCATCAATCACATGATGAAATAAATCTCAGATAGAATAAAATTAAGTGCTCTGTGAACAGTTTACATCACTTCCCGAGCTTGGTCCCTGAACAAGGACTCTCCAGTGCCTATTGAATATTTACTTCATGTTACCCACTGCACAATACACTCTATTGCGCTTATCCAGAATCCCCATCCTTAATGACTCTTTTAGCATGTGGGAAGGAGAGGTTTATAAATAACTACACAATCAGAAAACACCCTCGAGCACTTCCTTTTACAGTATTTACTAACAGCTTCTCTATGTTATTTTTTATTATTTATCTTGAGATAAAAATCAGACTTTATTGTGTCATGTTCAATATTCTACAGGAAAATATACATAACAGATCTTGTCTCACCAACTGCCACTCACAAATTGCCTACAAGATGCAAAGCAAAATGACATGTGGCCCAGAAAGTCATTATATGCTATGATAGATCCAATTGTGTCTGTCTCTAATGGATTCTTATATAAATTCTGCCCTAAAGGTTACTTCCACAAAAAGCAACATTGAAGAATATAGTCCCTAGCCTGGAAATGTCTGCATGGACACGTGTCTCAACTGGTGGTTCCTGTTCTTTGTCCTTGAATTCAAACTAAGTCCTACAGAGCAACTCTTTGTAAAATATTGTGATAATTTAGAAAAGAGAATAATATTTCTGAACATATTCAGAATAAATGGATATGAATGAGGCATAAGTAAACTTATCTAGAAGTGTTGCACTACACTTATAGCAGGACTCGGTATTAAAGTCCTTGTCCTTGCCAAAAACTGAAGAACCGTCCATCATTCCAGAATAAATCAGAACCTGATTTAGAACAAAAGCTTATATCCTGCAGTCCCTGTTCCTCCCCTGTTATGAATCCTGTGGAATAAAGACATTCCCTGGGGAAGAGCTGTTGTCATCGTTGATGAATTTGTCTCTTCAGATTTATGAAGTAATTAACAAAGTAGTAAAAAACTTCCTTAGGTTTTGAACAAACATTCATATTTGCTGGTATCTTAAGCAATATTAAATAGACTTAAGTAGAAAACAGTCTCTTCTTTCATTCTTCTAGCAGCATATACCTGTAGATAGAGGTGTGTATCTGTATCAGGTTTCCATGGCAGGTTTTGTTAGTGGGGAAGCTGTAGGGGTAGCTTCTGTGAGAAGACACCAGAAGCTGTCTCCATGTGAGACAGAGCCAACTCCAGCTGGATTCAAGACACACCTGCTGCTGGCCAAAATTGAGCCCATCAGTGATGCTGGTATTGCCTCTGTGATAACATATTTAAGGAGTAGCTGTTGTGTTGCTGCACAACAGCTGGGAGAGAGGTGAGATGTGAGAAAAACAACTCTGCAGACACCAAAGTCAGAGAAGAGGGACAGGGAGGATATCTCCAGTCCCCAAGAAGTTTCTCTAGCACCTGTGGAGAAGACTGTGGTGATACAGGTTGTCCCCCTGCAGACTATGAAGTTCATGGTGGAGCAGATATCCAACCTGCAGCTTGTGGAGGACCCCATGTGATAGCAGAAGAAAGAAGCTTACAGAGAGCTTGTAAGGGGCCATTCGTGTATGGTCTCAAACATCACTGCTCCTATTTCTTGTAAAAGTACCTGATTAACATTTTTTGTAAAAGGCACTGTGTAGGAGTTGTTTATTTTGACACCATCAACCACAAGAGAGACATTGGAAAGTACCGCAAAGATGGGACACAGCTCCCCCACCGCTCGTCAGACCATGCATGAGCTTGGGCCCGAGGTACACATGCCCAAGACCACTGAGGGATCCCCTGTGATGGTACCAGGCATGCACAACAGCCACTGGAGTGATGTGACGCAGGGGCAAGGCAATGAAAATTAATTCTAAAAACTAACTGACTCTTTCCAAGAAAAGGAGGGGACTTAGACAATGAATACTAGATGGGCAACACCAAGAGTTTGAAGCTTCACCACTGTGAACCCGTCTGGCAGGACAGGATTGGAGCGTGTGGGTGGTTCTTGTTGGAAGCTTCCCCACCGTGAATCTGGCCAACGGGACGCTGTTGGATTGTGTGGGTGGTATGCCAGTTTATCCCTCTTCTCTTCTCTTCTCTTCTCTTCTCTTCTCTTCTCTTCTCTTCACTTCTCTTCCCTAAATTCCTTACTTCCCTCTTTCCCTGTTTCTATCGCTAAGTTGAGAGAGCTCTGATAAATTGCTGTTTGGCTGCCAAGTGACATCTGACCTCATTTGTGTCTTCGTTTCACCCCAGAGTAAATATTAGGGTCCTCAGTCATACCGGGGACCAAAGTGGACTGTAACAGAGCTCACGCAGGACCTGGCTCCTGGTAGAAACTGCAATCCATGGAGAGGAGTGCATGTAGAGCAGGTTTTCTGACAGGAGCTGTGACCCCTTCAGATGACCCACAGTGGAGCAGTTGGTTCCTGAAGGACCCCATGGAGAGGACTCATCTGAAGCAGTTCTTGAAGAATTGCAGCCCATTGGAAGGACCAAGAGAGAAGTAGTTTGTGAAGGACAATGTCCCATGGGAGGGGTCCAACACTGCAGCTAGGAAGAGCATTGAGGAGGAAAAAGCAGCAGAGATGAAGCATTATGAACTGATTGCTATGTCCATTCACCATTGCCACTCTCTGCTTGGGAGGGAGGAGGTAGAAGAGTTGGGAATGGAGTTTAGCCTGGAAGAGGCCAAAGAAAGCGTCTTTATATTTGTTCTTATTTCTCATTATCCTATTCTATTTAAGTGCAATAAATGAAATTAATTTCCCTAAGTCAATAAAATTTGCCCATGATGGCAACAGGTAAGTGATCTGCCTGTTCTCATTTCTACCCAATCTCAACTCACAAGGTTTTAATCATAATTTTCTCCCCCAATTCGTTGGGAAAGGGGAGTGATAAAGCAGCTTGGTGGGCATCTGGTGGCCAGCCAAGGTATCCCACCACAAAATCTGAATAAGTTTAGTCATTTAATAGGGAAAAAAGATCTGCTTCTGATAGTTTTATATATACATATGTATTTGTGGAAAAGGAATAAAGGGAACAGAAGTTTTCATTAGTCAAAAGTGGGAAGAACTATAGGTTTATAGAATCCTAGTTACATACTTCTGTTGTTGTAGGTGACACATGGCATTTGTTGTGTGAAACTCCTAACCGTTTTGCTGACTTTTTTTCTTCTATTGCAAATAATGATCATAACAGCAAGAATTATGAAGATTATAAATGGAAAATATTTATTTATAAATAAAGTCCTTGGTTTCTTGCAAAATTTCAAATGAAAATCTGTGGTGGTTATAGTAGAATCGTGTACAAATACATCTTTCATTTGTTTTTTAATTTTGTGAAGATGTATTTCACATTTAAAAACATTTTTCTCTGGAAAGAGGAAATTGTGAAATGGATTTTTTCTATGAATTTCCAGGAAGAACCTGGACGTAGAATTGTTATTTTTCACACAAAACTAAGAGGTTTCATGGATTTCCATTTGGGAAGCTTCCTCTGTATGTCACTCTTTTCTTCACAGAAAATGTCTTACTGTTAATATGCAAAAGGACTTAATTAATCTCTTTTACAAGATATTTTCAGGGTAATAGATTAATTTAAAAACATGTACTTTTTGTGAAGAAACTCTTGGCTTTATACTTTTTACGCATAAAAAGATAGAATAGAATCATAGAATGCTTTAGGTTGGAAAGGACCTTTAAAGGTCATCTAGTCCAACATGCCTGCATTGAGCAGGAATATCTATCTTTAACTAGATCAGGTTGCTCAGAGTCCCATCCAGCTGACCTTGAATGTTTCCAGGAATGGGGTTTCTACTACCTCTCTGGGCAACCTGTTTCAGTGTTTCAGCATCCTAATTGTAAACAACCGGTTTCAGGGTTTCAGCATCCTAATGTTAAAAAAAAAAAATTTCTTCCTTATACCTGGTCTAAATCTACCCTCTTTCAGTTTAAAAACATTAGCCCTTGTCCTGTTGCAACAGGCCTTGCCAAAAATAGTCTCCCCATCTTTCTTACAGGTCTCCTTTCAGTACTGGAAAGGCACAGTAAGAGACCTTACTGTGGTAAGCCTGGAGCCTTCTCTTCTCCAGGCTGAACAACCTCAAATCTCTCAGCCTTTCTTCATAGGAGATGGAGATATTAAACATCACTGGTCCCAGTACATACCCCTGAGGGACACACCTTGTCATTGATCTCAGCCGGACATTGAGCCATTGACCACTTCTGCTGACTATTTGCCCAGTGTAGAAGGACATTATTAACAGGCACACCAATAGCCAGATTCCTCCCTCTGATCTTAAATTATACACAAATGATCCAAGGTGCCAGACCACTGGAGAGGGAAATAAATTAACACACTCACAGCACAGGATGCGAAGAAAGGAGCAAGCTGCCCAAGTAACCAAGCCATGGGAGATGGAAGGACCCAGGCTATCAGAACAATTATGTAGGATTTTCCCAGAATGAGAATCATAGTCTTCTTCTGCCATCCTGGAAACTCCACGTCCTATGAAGAGTCAGAAAGCCCTTTCAATAACCAGAATATTCACACAACACACCCACTGTATAAACAAACCGGAACCTCACTGCCATCAGTCAGTTCTTATAGAGTTGGCTTCCTGCCCTGCCTCCAAGTTAATGTGGAAAGTGGGGGCAGCTGGTGGTGATCTCTTAATCAGTGCCCATCCAAGGCTGGCTAAACCTTGGGTGAAAAGCAATCAGGAGGGTCTTTCTTGCTTGGTTGGCATACCATCCATATGCCAACCCTCATTCAGGGCCGGCAGTTTAACCACAGCATTTCACCGCTGCCCTCTGGATGTGACCATCCAACCAATACCTTATCCACTGAACAGTCCACCCATCAGATCTGTATCGCTCCAATTTAGAGAGAAGGATGTTGTGAGGGACCACATCAAAAGCTTTACAGAAGTCCAAATAGACAACATCCATAGCTGTTCCCTTGCTCACTGATGTAGTCAGGATTTTAAAGGTTCTGTACAAATAAGGATTTTAATGCAGTTTTATGTTTACTTGATCACACTCTGCATAGTTCTACCTGAGCATTTGCCAAAACTAATTTCTAGATTAATTTTGCTTGATACAATGTAGGGCCTTCTGTTGCATATCCAATACTGACATGTACGTGTGATTCAGGTGTGCCTCTTTATGATTGTACCCCATACTGTATGATATGATGTACCTCTCTACTTCACAGACACATCACTACCTTCACATCGCTACTTTTTCACAGTTAATCCCAGGAAACCTATAAATGATGAATGGGATGGAATGATGGCACAAACTCTTTAAGGAACTTCAGCGATTGTGACGAAGTTGGACCTAAGAGCTAGTACATCCCTTCTGTCAAAACAACTTGCATTGCTGAAGAACATATGCTACGCCATTCCTCTGTAACTGCAATAAAGCCCACTAAGGTGTCAACTCGCAATCATGGGAAGATACTTGTTCTCCTTTGCAATAGCTTTGAAAAAGCTATTGTTTATTTCTTTAAAAAAATAATAAGCCCAGTTGCATGAGAATCATAAAACATCATGTTGTTCCTTCCAAAAGTGCTACCATGTAATGTCAGTAGCTTTGGTTTTATTTAATTTTGTGATTAAAGTTTTTATTGATTTCCCTGCAAAGTAGAATATATCAGTATCTAGTTTCAAAGGAACACTGAGTAGCAGAGAAATAAAGAAGGACTCAGTACAAGCAGGTCCTTTACTTAAAATGTATGGAATCCCCATAGAGGATCCCCTGAGCATGCTGATAACAATACCTTTCAATTGTGCAACTCCGCCTCTGTTGTCAAACCAAGTCCCCTCAGTCCTCCCCTAAGTTCACATGCTTGTGTTTTTTAACTAGAAAAAGGCTTGTTTAGGAGTCAGTAGGAACTAATATTATTTAAAAGCTCTTAAGCCATCACGTTAATTCCATTAAAAGTTACTGTAAATCACATGTGCTTATCCCTTCTCTGCCATTGTCAGGCTATGGCATGCTGCATGGGAGAGAAGAGAGGTCCTTCCATCAGATCCTGTGAGGACAAGTATGCTTCACAATTCCGAAGAATTAGAGACTCCCTGGGTTTAGTGTGGATGATGAAATCAAAGACCTGGCCACTAGCTGACGCACCTATGACTTATATGATGTCTAGAAAGATGTGAATCTGTTAGAGGGCCACAAAAATGATCCATGATCTGGAATACTTCTCCTGTGAAGAAAGGCCGAGAATTGGGGTTGTTCATCCTAGAGAAGAGAAGGCTCCAGAGACTGCAGCCTTTCAATACTTAAAAGAGTTAATAAAAAACATGGAGAGGGGCTTTTTACTGGGGTCAATACTGATAGGACAAGGGATAATGTTTTTAAACTAAAAGATGATGGATTTAGGTTAGACATAAGGAAGAAAATTTTTCACTATGAGGGTGGTGAGACACTGGAAAAAGATGCCCAGGGAAGCTGTAGTAGCTTACCATCCTTGGAATTGCTCAAGGTCAGCTTGTATGGAGCTCTGAGCAACCTGATATCGCAAAACATGTCCCTGTTCATGGCAGGGTGAGTGTTGGAATTCAGTTCCAACTGATCAGTAAAGGTCCCTTCCAAACCAAACTATTCTATGATTCTACAATTCTATAAATGCATAAAGCAGATTCAGTTGGTTCATGGTTACAGGACTTAAAGCCACTCATCCAACTTATACACGTTTTTCCCTCATGCTTGTTGTATAGTGGCACATTTCAACAACAGACATACTGGCAACCTTACCTGGGGAAATTGTTACAGCCCACTCACCTTTGAGCGCATGTGCGCAATTCCTGGTACCTTATGAGGAGACCAGGCTGTGTAGGGCTGCTGAATTAATAAATGACATAGGTAGAAAACCCTTTCACAGAAAATACAGCCTTAATTCCCTAGAGTACTTGAAATTTTTTGAGTAAACACAGAAAGAGCCAAAGAAGAAATTGAATTCACAAAAGGACTCTTCAGATAAAAATGGTACAGAATTTGCCTGAATGCACGTATTAGTTTATTAATGTGTTTTTTTCAGACAAAAAGGAGGTTGCTATTAGTCTTCTTGAAAAGTCCCTGTCTGATCTTCTCCCAATTCCACTTAGAGAGAGATTCCACATCTAAGTGGCTTGTAAAGGGTTAATTAATTATTAATAATGTCTGAATATAATAGGCGCAAGGGGCTATACCACATCTGAATGTAAGCATGCCAATATGTGGTACTCTGGTTAGTCATCAACCATGGATAAAGGCAACCTGTTGACCAATTGGAGTACTTACACTCTTCTTAAACATCTATGAACATGTTAGCAAACCTTTGAATGCATTTTGCAAATAAATCTTTAGTAGAAAGTAAAATCCTTTTCCCCTTCATTTTATAAGTCCATCGCTTTTAAACACTAAAGTGGCATCACAGCATAAGACAAGGTTCTTAAGGCCTCAGTGCAAAAATGGCCAGCAGAGTGGGATACTGAATGTTTGCAGGAGGAACCAAGCAAGTGAGCTGTGTCCTGCACTGGGAGAGCAGACAAAGTGAGAAGGCTTCTCCTCAGTAAAAACAACATGCCAAAAGAATTCATTGAACACATATGAGCTTCACTTTTGCTACAGGGGTGGCCATCCCTCTTGACCCTACGAGCCATGTGCCCAAATCTTTGTGTGGCTGAGAGCCATGAGACACATATCTCAGAGACCTTAAAGGAAAGGGACCTCCATGAGAGTTTCAGAGGCAGGAAAGAGTAAATGCTCCCCAGGGCCTCGTTGTCACAGCCGAGGCTGGGGTGGTCTGCAGTGACCACTCTGCTCAGTTCCCGGGTGACTCCCCCTCAATGGCAATTTCATCTGCCTTGCCTGTCACCACCAAGGCTTCGCCTTGCACAGCAGAGTGGAGCTCCCACACTGTCTCGCCTGCACGGCCACATCACTGTGTTTTGCCCAAGTTTAACCCCAGTAGGGAAGCCACATATCAACGGCTTGCAAGCTTTGAGCCACTGCTACTCTACAAGAACAAACGGAAAAATAAGTTGGAGAAATGGAAAAGTGTAATTACCTTGCTAACTATAGCTGTTATCTTATGCTGTCTTCATCACTTTGTCCCATCTATTTCTTTCTTATTGTGTGCAGATTAGGTGACCTCTTAGGTAGGAATCCTGTTTTCATAATGTGATCATTGCAATTCCTAAACAACTGGTTAAAAACTAACACACATCCTTGTATCTAAGTAAATCTAGTGAGAAGCCACTTTCATCTAACCGGGCAATGCCCTAATCTAGTCTTTGCAAAACCATTAAACTCCTTGGGAATTCTTTCCTCCAATGTTATGAGGTACTATGTCTATTATGGCTTTTAAACTGTGTTTGTTCCACTCTCAGTTCACGTTCAAACCACCAACGACTAGCTAATAATATTATTATAAAGGTCTTAAACCAGCATATTTTAGTGCACAGATGTATGGTCTCTTTTTAAGCACGGACAGAAAATTTCCATCCTGCCAAGCTTAGTTTCAGAGATCTTTATGCCACAAAAACCTCACCACTCTTCACTGGAACACCACAAAACCCCCTAACACGCAGACAGGGAAACATTTGTTCCTCCTTTCCACTTCCAGAACATCTGATCATTCAGGACCCACTATAAATATTTCCTGGCTGACTTTGCCTTACACATGAACTGTGTTTTGACATTTTTTTCCCCTTCCCTTTTTTTCTCTTTTTTCCCCTTTTTTACAAGCATTGTTGCAATTTGTCAGCAAGCAACTTGAGCCAATCTCACAAATAGTTTAGTTAACAGCTTATGAAATGAAATGATGTAAGGGACCACTCCAAACAGGGTCAATTTAAACAGCCTGCCAAGTCTGTAACCTCAGGGGACTAGGATTGGGCTGAGGGGAGTAACCAAGCAGTGTGGGCTTGCAAAGATTGCTGCCAGGTGGGCTACAGATGTTCGGCTTCAGTCCACTTGCATGGCATTCACCTAGGGAGATGCTAATTCAGTCTTATGCACATAGAAAATTAGCATGTACATACACAGTCACCCTGCAAAGGCCCCTCTCTGGCTCTGCTTTCTGAAGCACTAAGGTTTATAGGTAGAGTAAAAGGGCTTCATAAGAAGCTGCAGCACTGCTTGTATCATCCCCAAGTTTGAATTCGTTTAGTCAGCTATCTCAGAAAAACAAAAACACAGCATCCCTTACTATAGATGGAAGCTGTGTTTCATGGCACATGCAGCTGCGGTCACTGTCTTGCAGCTGTTAAATGAAGAAATACCATGTGAACACTTGATCTGGTTTCAAGAGACCTAAAAACACTGGCCAAGAAAAATGGTACATCACAGTGCTGCTTGGCCATTTGCCAAGACAAAGAAACTTGTAGATTTCTAGGGACAAGAGGCCATGTGAAAGGAATTTTCCTCCTTTCAAAGACACATCAAAAATACTGGAGGGTTTATTTATTTATTTATTTTGTGTGTGCTCTTGGCAAAGGTTTGATTGATCACTAATGCAGTATCAGCATTAAATTCAGATCACTTAAAGAATAACCCAGAAAACAAGGCAAAGGGGGATACTTTAAAACTGTAGGTCTGAGGTGCAACATAGGAGTTAAAGGAAGAATTATTTCACATGAAGAATAACAAGTGGATGGATAAGAGTCTCAAAAAGGCAGTTAAAGATAAAAGTTTATAAGGAGGAAAGGATTATTCTGCAGTGAAGGCTCAAGAAAAAAAGCTATTGGAGCAAACAACTTGTTTGGGGTTTTTTTTGGCTAAGGCTCAGACATTGACATGGACATGTCCAGAGGGCAAAATGCTGTGCTGTGAAGCAGGGGTTCACAAGTTCTCCCTGCAAGACCTACCTCATGTCCCCAAACAATATAGGTGTAATGCTCTAATAATGGCAATATTAATTTAGAGGTGACAATGCTTTGTATAGGGCTTTCTTCACTACCCAAGCTAATGCATATGTCTCCCCAAGGAGCTGTGACTACAAGCTCCTATTGCTACCTGCAAGTGAGGGACAATTCCAGTGCATATCATTTGCATCAGGAACAATCACGTGCTTATCAGGAAACTGTCTTTAGAGTCAACATAAAATTTCTGTAGAAATGCATCAAGAAACAGTAAGCCTTCTCATAGCTTTCATTCAGCTGTTTCTCCAGAAGGATGGAGAGAGATGTTTAAAAAGCCAGGCAGAGGGATATAGGACACCCAAAAAGAGATCAGGTCCTTTGGGGACAATTCTGTTTTCTTCATTCCAGAGCATCATCTGCAGTTAGCCGTGCAAAACGTCTGGCTTGGGCCAGCTCCTGGGCTTGTTTATGTTCTGGAGACTGAGTGCCAAACTATCCTGACAGGAAATGAGTGAGACTGCAAAGAGAGTATTTCAACAATACAAGAGAAACTCATAAGTTTTGGTAACCATGTTATTTTATTGTTTTGTTTGTTTAATGTTGATACTATATTAAAGGTCAAAAGTATGTTAGATGTTAGCGGAAATAAATATGCTCATGAACAAATAAATGTTACGGAACCCCCAGTAATTAACAAGGTCCATATGTATAGTTTGTTCATAAGACAACAATCTTTTTTTTCCTCCAATCTGAAAAGAAAAGTCCCTTTTTTGCTAACTCTAGAGGCAGAGTTTATGAGCCAAACCTTACCGACTTTTCTGAAGGGAAACTCCTCTTGAGCTTAGGGGGAGTTTCCTCTGAATAAGACTTTGGCCTATTACTTCAGCCTTCTTTACTTTGTCCTTGAAAATCCCATTCAGCTTAAGGTGCCATAAAACATAAATTTCAGTGCTGGAGTCAATCCATACTGCCCATACTTCTGTGAGCAGAGGACATGCTCCCAGGTCCTTTTGCCTGGTTCTCAGAAATCATATTTCCATTTCCACTCAATTTTCTTGTTCACATTCTTCTGCATATACAAAGTTAATGGAGGAACTTAAGCTTCCTGTATGCATTAGTCTGAAATAGCATCCAAGGACTGGATGAAGTAGTTTTATTATAGACTTAGTCCTAAGCTCTAGGAAGTCAAGGGAAAGATTCTCATGAGATCACCAGCTTTAGGATTACAGTCCATTTGCAACAGAGACCTTGAGAAAGAGGTTTGTCCTGCTCATAGTACACTAGCCAGATTGCCTTTACCAAGAACATCCCAAAGATCTTTGGTAGAAGAAAGAGGTTACAATCATAGCCATCAGAACACATGGTTAACTGCACTGCATCTCATATGAGATATGCTTGAGAATCACCATCAGGAGATTACTGTGGAGGCAAAATGCTATTTGGAATGGAAGCCAAATGCTGATTAAAGGAAGCTGAACACCTCATGCAGTTACACCTCCCACAAGCACATCCTGAATTTTTATTCCCTTTGTGCTCCAGCGATCCTCTGTGGCTGCATCATTATCCCATTCAAAGTGTTCATTGCAGATGCTGAAGAATCAGGATCGGTTGACAGTCTCATTTTCTCCCCAGGATTCCCCAGAGCACGAATGAGCAGAGTTGGGATACCAAGCTTCAGCTGCTGGCGCTCCAGAGTCCTCCTAACTATAGCTCTGAACTTGTCTTGCAGAGATTGTTCAACATCTGAACATACCAAAACAATTTGAAGAGTCCAAGTCAATATGACACCAAACATATCTAGCAAAGAAACTTCAGTATTATTATTACCTCCAGTCTTCAGGGACAGTTAAAGATTTTTTTAGAAAACCCTTCAGAGGTGTCATGTTCTGTGAGGAACTTTACAAAGATAGGCCCATGGGTTTGGAATGACATTCTTTGGTTACCCAAGGAGTAAGTCACAACCTTCACCAGAAGTATCACTAGAGCTTGTCTTGAGGCTGAGTGTTAGTTCCCCTCCTTGCCCCTTCGCTATGAACAGTTGCATCAGAAAGGCCACTGGGGTGACTGGTGTCAGGGACTGGGAGGGGTAATGAGGGGGTGAGCCATGACTCCTGTGTTGAGAACTTACTTTGAAGGGCTGCCAGTCTTGGATCTTTCACACAACACTTGTTTCCTAAAAAAAATCCCTAGATAATAAATTACAGGGAGTACAAGGTATTTTATGCTTTGTGGTGTGATGATCAAAAGGTGTTATCGGTCAGTTTCACGTTTGCAGACAGTTAGTTGTTACTCCAGGTAAGTTACAGGCAGCTTTTTTTTCCCCTTGAATGCTGCAAATTTACCTTGTTAAAAGATGTTCCGTGGGTGAGTGCAGAAGGGGAAGGAGAAGAGGCTGTTCACCTTTCTGGCTCCCCTTTCCACCTTGTCCAGGATCCAGCCTCAGGTATTCCAGTGAGAATAATGAGACTGAGAGCAACTTTGGGAAACACAAAGACCAGGGCAAAAATGCCAGGTGCCTTTCTGGTTAGTTTTTACAGCATTCACTCAAGAAATTTTGCTAGAATATCCCAAGGTTTTAGGATGAGACCCAGCTCTGAGTTCTCAGAAAATAACAAGTATTTGTAAAGCATTTTTTGCAATGGATTTCTGGGCTCCACTACTGGATTACCAGAGGAGTTCTCCTCCAGATTCTATCATTCTTATAGACTCTTTAGATTAACAGTCACAATAAAAGAGGCCGTATCTTTTTTTGTAAACTGAAATAATCAGAAATTTTTCATTTCAGGATGCTTTGTTCCAGTTTTTATGTTATTTCCAGGTTCCATCTGCTACCTGAAATTAAAATGTTGTGAGAAGCAATTCTGGTAGTACAGCAGAGATGGCAAAGAACAGTTAAATCCCAATAAAAAAGCCAGCCACATCTTAGACTGACATCTAATCTTGATTAGATTTTCAGTGTCTCTTTGAAAGTTTCTACTTTGAATATCAGGAAATAAATAATTCTTGCATTTTGTTCTTTAAATGAAAAAGCCATTGGATGAACTGAATATTAAAACAAAACAAAACAAAACAAAACCAAAAAGAAAATATAAGATATATTTGTAATGCAGCATCAAATAATTGTTGTATTAGCACACCTTCATAATGGCTTCTTTATGCAAACTTTATGGCCTTTGCGCCGTTTCCTGATTCTGTTGTTTCCAGTGCATTTATTTCAATTAAAGCAGCTGTAAACCTTTTAAACAATTCTGAAGATTGGTCCTTATTCTCGTGATTTAGGATGTGCTGTTATACAGACAGCTTGCATGAACTGCTAGTAGATAGTATAAATGGAGCAGCCTCCTCTTCAAACTACCCCATTTGCAAGCCCTGTGTAAATACATACTGTTTATGGCACATTGCAATGCTTCAATGCATCATTTCCTACAGAAATCTTCTTTATGTTGTTAGTTAGATGAAGAACAAAATAAAGAGCAGTGGGTAAATTTCTTTGAATAAATAAGAACTGATCAGATCTTTTAGCCAGATCTTGAACTGAATAAAATCTAAATCCTTTTATGTGTTTACATAAAAGAGTTCACGTTCTTCTACTTTCTGGTTTAACCCAGTCCTGCGATGATTAATCTGTCATATAGTGATCTAGTCACAACCCAACAATACCACAGCCTTACAAGAGGCTCTGTTGTGGCAGGTTTTGCAGCCTAATTTCTACTCCATATATTCTAAATTTGCAGACGTTTCTTTGGACCTCCAAATCTCAAGACATGAACAGAGGTAATCTGAACTGTGGGCAAAATTGACTGCTGAATCTTACGCTGTGGCTCAAGTCCCATCTCTAGGTTTGAGTCTTGTTTGTCATCAAACCAGAATAGTGATAATATTATAAAAAATATTCTTCAACCTCTATTTCAGCAATTTCAGTGCCATAATATTTGTATAATAGCAATATTTACATTGCTTTCTTGTCTTCTGTACATCTTCAAAGGATGTGTGGGATTTATTATTATCGTTATTCTTCTTTGGTATTTTATCTGCCTCCCCATCTTTTTTTTGCTGAGAATGAATAAGTGAAACAGATGCAATAAGTTTTGTTTCTGACTTTGAAAGTTATGAGATCTGCAATCACACTTACCTTTTTCAGAAGAGAACATTGTAATATTTGGCCATATGTTAAGAGGATTCTGTGACTTGATGAACTTTAACAGAAATGTCAGCTTCCCTAATCAAAGTATGTGTCAGGGTTGCTCTTTCAAATGCTGGAGATACCATCTCAAACACTTCATTTATGGTGTCAGACTGCTGAAAAGGATTTGCTAAGGCCATTGAGAATCATATCCTTAATGTTGTGTGGTTGGTATTGTCCTGTTTCTCTTAGTAACCTTATCTCTTAGCAAAGTAACTAGAGGACAAATATTTTCTCTAAGGATCTTTACCCTCTTGTGTTGCATGCAAACTGTGCACAGAGAGCATGCAATAAAATAAATTAAAAGATATGTTTTCTATTACCCTTTACACAGGCATTAGTGTAATATTACCAAATTCTAACACTGTAAATGGGCTTCTCTATGCATAGCTGCAAAAAAAGATTGGAAAGAAAACAGGGTGGAGTCTTTATAGCTTTTTTCCCCTAAAAAACGAACGCTGGAGCTATCCCAGGATCTCTGCTTGATGTGGTTAGTTCTGCGAGCCAGACCCTGGCAGTAGGATGTCAGCAGCAGACACTGTCCCAGTTCCACATCACACATAAAATGTCCTGAGCTGTGCTCAGAATATAAACTGAAGAAGTTTTAAAAAGGCATATTTAAGGGCATGATGGTGTTTTCCCCAAGTATTTTCAATTTTTATTGAAATCAGTATGTGTGAAGGGTGCTCAGATCCTTAACAATTTCCTTTTGACTTTATGAGTTTGCATACTGAAAGCAGTTTTACATATATATCTTCCTTTTAATTCACATGGGAAAGATGTTCACTAAACAATTTTATTTCTTTTTCTCATGGGAGAAAGAGATGCTGCACCCATCTGTGCCAATGTTTTTGTTAATTTTTTTTCTAAAACCAAAGCTGAACTTAGATCTTGCACTTTTCATTCAGGAATAAATCAAATGAAACGTGGGTCAATTTAGTCTGACCAAAGAACACAATATTGGTTTTTAAAATTTTAATAGAAATGTAACCCTGTTCTTTTAGGGAGATTTTTCCCACTTAGAACTGAAGTAGAGCTACAGTTTACTCACCGTTTTTAAACAGAAGCATCTTTATTCAAAGCTTCACCTGTTACAGTAGTATTCCAGTTAAAACTGACGTTAAGGAAATGTAAAAGATTTCAGTAACTTCTTCTCAATACTAGTCTTCCCTTTATGTTTGGATTGTGGATTTAACATTTATAGGAAAAAAAATGTAAATAAATCTGTAGTAGTGATTAGGTGATTAGCATTTTGAACAAATAATAAGAATGGTTAATGCTTTGCATTAAACCAGGGCAAATCCTAAAGGCTGTTTTTGAAATATCAATGGAGGCAATGGGCCTGACCTGTCCATAACGGACCAAAGATCCTCCAGGATGTTTCTACACAGTGGTCACTGAGGTCCATATATGCATGGAGGAGCCAGCTCCTGGAAGATTAATCGCCAGGATATTTAACACACTGCAACACTACCAAGCACAGTGAGATTAAAGCCTTCTCAGATACTCTAGCAGGGATTGCAGTGTTGTCAGGCTTGGTAAGAATCTAACTGGATGTGCCTCTGAGTAACCAGCTCTTAACCTCCAAAGGTGCCTTCCCACTTTAGCCAATTCTGTGATTCTGCAGTGTATCATTACTCCTCCTCTTTTCCCCTGTCTCTTCAAATATTTAAGTACTTCACCTCTATTTCATGAAGCAGATTAATCCAACATTACCATGCAAAATGGTCAGCTACCCTTCCAAGGACAATTCCCCCTCCTCTCCATTCTTTGCTGCTTGTAGCAAGGAGCCCTGACAAACCTGTTTTTTCTCCCTGGCTCCCTAATCGTGGCACCTCCTTCCACCTCTCCCTGACGATGGGCAGAGTGATTTCCCAGCCTTCTGTGCTGCCAAGGTGAACACACCACCGGGGTGACTGGGGGGTGGCTGGAACTGGCTGAGCAGCACTGGCAGGCTGCTGCTGCTCTCTCAGACAGTCCTTTTCCAGGATAATGAGGAATAAAGTGGGACTTGGATGAACGCTAAATAGGAAAAGAGCACAAGAAACCGTCCTTCTCTCGGTGGAGCTTTGGTTTGGTTCTCATTTCAGTGCTGAATCCATTTAAAGTTTATCTGTGCCCTGCGGTAGGAGTAAGCAATGCTGGCAATTCCCTCAGTCCGAGCGTTTCTTCTTAAAAGGATTCCATTTAATACCCTGCAAATTATCTGGGGTGATGCAGAGCGATTTATTTTGTAGGCCTTATGGTGTGGATAGAAATTGCTTTTCCTCACCTCAGTGTGTGGCAGCAGGGAGCACAGCCCCTACCTGCACCGTGCGGGGGCTCACAGCGACCACTGCAGCACTAAGCCACGGTGGCCATGGCCTCTGCGGCACCCCAATCCAGGCTGTGTTTGCCAGCACAGGGGGGAGAGAGCAAAAACACCAAACAGAGTTTACCTCTATAAGCAGCTGTTTGAAAAGGCTCAATTCTTGAAACAAAACAAGGCTTCAATTTGCTTAACCCTGTCTGAGGGAGAGAAGAGGTTGGGTCTGCTCTTCCCACTTGGGGTCTGTACCCAGAAAGATACCCTTTTGCAGTCCCAGTTGTGAGATAAGTAATATGAGGTCCTGGCGCCGACCCTCACTACCTCCATAAGTGAAGTGAAAGCAGAGCACAGTCACACAGGGAGATGGTGGTGTCCTATGCTTTACCCAGCCTGTCCTATAAACTGAAAAATAGCAGATCTGGAGGAGAGGAATCCCCAAACTTCCTGTTTTTCCAAAAGCAAAGCTGCCTCAGAGTCATCTCAAATTAGAAAGAGGATACAAAAGAGCCAACTCGTTTGTTTGATATAGTTTAGCAAAGAACTCCACTGCAAAATGCACAACTCAACATTTTCTTTCATGACTAAATACTTATCAGTGCTCAAAAGAAAGGAAGTTTATATGAAAGAACTCTTCCTTGCCTCCCCTGTCTGTTAGCTTCCCTAACAGCTTACCACTATTTGTGTGAATAACCAATAGTCCCAGCCACAATTATACCCCACAGCACAGATAAATCCAAACAGACATTAAGAATCATCCAACAGAATGTATTCCCACATTATTTCGCAGCATTTAGAAGAGGATTTGGTATGGATATGAATAACAAGAGCAGCTTATAATAGCTAAAATAAATTTGTTCGGATAGAAAACTTCATGCTTCATGGTTTAGGTCAATCTCTAATTTCTAGGGATTAGAGTGAAACTTTCATAAAGGTAGATTATGCTACCACTTCTTTCCCTGAAGTATCTTTTACTGTCTTATGAAGATATGCTCTTAGTCATTGCCAGAGGGAAGGTACTGCATTCGATATCTTTGATTCCATAAGGTGTTCACACTCCTTAATGATTTATTTTCAAAATAGGCCAGAAAGGTTAAGAATGGGAGAAATAAAGTAACAACATTCCTATTTTAGCAATGGAAGACCAAGGCTTGCACACTTTTCTTGCCTTTTTCATGGGCATTTAAAGAATTTGTGGCAAAGTCAGACCTCTTCATTGTCTTATTTACAAGAACAACTTTATTCTTGAGCAGTATTTTTATTTTGATGGAACAAAGCCTTTCATTTTAGTTGTATTCTAGAATGAAAATGACAAAAAGGATGTCTCATCTTGAGAACCTCAGCTTTCATCAGACTTTGTTTTTAAATTTTGTTGCTGTAAAGCTGGCTCATTTGTTACTGATACCTCTTCTAGAATGTGAATAACCATTTGAGCACTCTGTTAGAAACACAGCAGTGATGGAATCTAAAATACATGTAATGGGACAAGAGATACAGAGTGCTGTGGAATAAAAATATGTTTGTGACTAATTCATTAGAGAAACTCTTCATGGAAAATGGAGTTGATCATGATTTCCCTGTAGTGTTGTGAAAATTAGTATCTGCCTGGGTTATATCTACCCTGTAAATGAAAAGAGCTCAAGAGAATTGTTAGCTTCAGCCTTGCTTTTAAGAATATGTAAATTTGGGTGGTCTGAATAGTATAATTTGCTTTGATCCTAGATCTTTCTCAGTTTTTCTGACCTTCAGGCAGAATTTG
Organism: Merops nubicus; assembly: GCF_000691845.1. Classification (NCBI taxonomy): domain Eukaryota; kingdom Metazoa; phylum Chordata; class Aves; order Coraciiformes; family Meropidae; genus Merops; species Merops nubicus. The sequence continues at coordinate 44,327 of NW_008620809.1, read as the reverse complement.
AACATGATTCCACATTGTCGGGGACAACGGTGTCTGCCCACAGTTTTGTCACAGCAGAAAAATAAATTCCACACTACCCATTCTATTAAGATGGGCTCACTATCACATAAATTATTTTTTTAATTTTGTCAAATTAAAGTAACATTTAAATTTTTTTTTTTTTCCACTGGTTGTTATAAATTTTGAATTACCTCTCTTGTCTCAGCTTTGTCAGCCTGTAAAGTGTAGTTAACATAATTACTCTGGGAAGTTCTGTGCCTAAATGTCTCATAGGATGGATAACTATTTCCAGATCGTTGGTGAATTTTAGTTTATAATACAGGTTAATAAATTTGTGTTTGAAAACAGGGAGAAAAAAAAAAATGGCACCTAATTTGTTCTTCCAAAATCTTTGGATTCCACAGCTCTGTTAACTTAGATCAAGTGCCACTTAGTTCAAGCAAATGGACTATCCAACCTTATTATCACACAAAAGTAGGTGGAGTTTGATAGAAGGAAAACCTCCAAGCAGAGGAGGTTTCCAGCCCCTCCCATGTGTGAGAAAGGATAATCAGTGAGCATCCACCTTGCACAATCTGTATGGTTTTAAGTGAAACAAAGGCAAGGAAGTACATTTCCCCTCCCTAATTATGCACTGTACCAGCCTTGATGTTTCAGGAACAAAGCAAATTCTTTTCCTTCTGGTCTTGCTGTTGCATAGAGTGTCTACAGATTGCTATTTACAGCTACCATTTACACTGCCTTACACTCTCAGGGGTTACTGAAGGGCCTGTCTGGTTTGGTTCTTCATCTGGTGCTTTACCAGGGTTAAGGACTCACTGGTATTTTCCAGATTATATACAGCATATCTGTACACTAATAATGAAATACCTGTAAAGAGACAGATACACAAGTGCAACAGCTTTTACCTGCATCTGTCCTGAGCTGAGGGTCAAACACATGGGTCTGCTACAAGTTTATCCCTATTCTCTGCTTTAAATCTCACAGCAGGACGACTTGGAAATTTCAGGAGCAAAAGAAACAAATCAGACTGGCAGAATGGGAGAAAAGCAGTTTAAGAGGAGTCTGTCAGCACAACCTGCTCCTTTTTCTAACCTGGCAGCAGTCCTCTCTGGGTTCCTGCCGTTCTCCTATGCATTTCCCTTCCAATCCTCATTTCCCTACGGAGCTCCCTCAGCCCATTCAGTTCTGAACATCTGCTGGCACTGAACTCCTGCAACTCTCAATCTGTTTCCCCTTGGCTTCCTTTTTCCTTGCAGTTCATCTTATTTTTGTCTTGGTGAGACTTCTGTCTTCCCACTGCTATCACCATTTTCACCTCTCTGCCTTCAGAGTTACACCAGAATGACTCTCACCGGTGAGGACACCCGAGTGAGTGAGTGTTTGTGTCTGTCCCAACCCGAGGCAGACATATCTGTCTTCTAACATGCCACCACCCAAGGTTCAGTCTTACTCTTCTCCTTCAGGCTCCTAGAATTCCTCTGCTTCCCCCTTGCTCTAGTATTTGTTTGAAGTAAGCTGGCTGCACAGCCTTGAAGGTGATGGGAAACTAATCCAGTGGAAAACAGTGGATAGTTTTCTTTCAGTTCAGTGAGTTAAACTGATTGACTGAAGTAGGGCGCTGTTGTAAGAAGAGGTTTAGTTTTCTTGCCCTCTGTATTTGTAGTATGTTGTGGCAGGGTCATATTGTAGAGAACACAATGGGGTGTACAGGTGAGAGGGGAGGCAGAGGAAGGTACATGAATTTGAGGGAACCACTGAGCATGCATTATCTTAAGCTTGGCCAAATCTGTTCCACCATGTAGAATATATTCTGTAGACTGAGAAATACTGTGATCTTGTACACATAGGGCCATTACATTACTCATTGCCTTCCCACAGGAGAGTGCAGTTGTTCCTTTTCATTCCCACAGACAAGTCTGACCAGGCTGAATGTAAGCCCAGGACCATTATAGCAACCCTGGCCTCTGTCTGGGGAAATGAAGAGAGGACTTGGATTATCCCAGCTTCAGCTGAGGCTTCTTGATGTATAATTTTGTGCCACACAAACATAAATACCCATGTTAACTACATTGTAATTCAGCCTCGAAGCAGGAAAATCTGAGATTAAGTGACATGTGTCTACAAAGGGAAGAGTCTGAGATCAACTCCTGTCTCCACTATTTACCAAGAACCAGAATTATAACTCCTTAGTTGGGAAAAATGCTATTAAAGTCAGCAGAGTCTAATGGCTCAAGCAAAAAGCCTAAAAGTCTAAGTTTGACTTTATTGACTCTTCCAATAACTCTCTGAATAGCTTCATATAAGCAATTTACTTCTGTAAAGTAAAACAATAATGGACAATGGTGCTCTGACAGGCACATCATTCTTATACCAATACAAACTGGAAACTTACTGCTGGGAAAAATTAAGCAGGAGTAATAGGAATTAATGTATAGAAATAGGTGAGTGATTTTAGAAAAGCATATACAGATTAGTATAAGAGGGGCTTGTGGAGGTCAGATGAACATGGGTCCCAAGGGACCCTTTTCAGGTCTGTTGTCTTCCTATACATTTCCTTCACAGAAGCACAAGCTTGTAAGTGACCCATGAATAGGTAAGATATTGATTTTCTTCCTACTTCAAGTTTTGAAATATTAAAATCAGACTAAGATATTCCTGATTCATGCAGTGTAAATGAGAGGGTTTCATCCCTGTTAGATATCTGACTTGACAAAAACCCATGGGTGTTTCCAATGCAGCAGTTTGCCTTACATTCCTTGCGTTATGTAAGGCCTTGTTGTACAGGCAGGTAGGCAACTTGTCAGCAACAATGACAAACATAAACCCATGTATTGTTAGTATAAAGCAGTTGTTCTTAATTCTTTTTTTTTTCCCCTTAATTTTTGCAGGAATCTGTTGTAGTCATCTTTTTTTCCATTCCTGCATGTCTGCAGTTGATAAATTATTTCTGTTCACTTTAATCCATTTTTTATTATTCTCCCAGATCTTTTTATTTTTCTGGTGTTGCTGAAAATAAATCTTTTCAAGAGCTCAGCAGTATATTCAGGGGGATGTTTGGAAAAGTATGGCTGCTTCTTCTAGGATTTATTGAATTTGAAAATAAGGAAATAGTGGTTTGAAATTAGTTAATTTTCTTAACTTAAAAAACCCTTGTATTAATGGATGCTGTTAACTAAATTGTCATGTATTAGTTTTGACGCATTCCCCACTTGAGTTTTCATGCTGTCTTTCTGTTTCTATGCTAAGTGCATGAGTGGTGTCCTAATGCTAATGCAGTATGGAACTGCACCTCCATTTCCTATGGAAACAAGGTTTCTGCTGTCAGCTCCTGGTCTTGCACTCCTCTAAATTTTGGACCTGTTGACTGATTTTGACAAAGAGGTAGAAGTTCTAAAGATAACCAAGTTCCTACAAGCTTCAACAAAAGAAGTTGCCACATATGGAAAGATCTTCTAGGTAACTTGATTGAAGGAAAGGAACACTATATATGCATGTGTGGTCAGACTTCAGAGAGGAGAGCAAGAAGAGAGCCCATACAAAAATATATCTATGATTGAAATAAGTTTTAGACAAATCTCCTTAAGAAGTGAAGTCAATCAACAAAGAAGCATAAATCACAGTCAATCAGACTTCATTAATACTAGGCTCACAACATAATTGTTTTCTTGTGCCACTTCAACACATTCTCATTTTGTTTCCTTAGATGACCTTACAGTGTATTTTTATTACAGCTTATTCTCAAAGCAGATCCTCTTCCAGCTGCACTTTTTCCCAGGCTCCTGCTGATTTCACCTCTACTGAATTTCCAAGTATTTATTTTGCTTACAATTAATCAAGCTTTATATAGATTTTAATAGACTGGTAAGTCAACTGAATCAACAGTGTGTCCATGAGTAGGACCTATGGCTACATCTGTATGAGAAAATTAAGCATGGTCAGGAACATTTGCTGGCACTGAGGTAAGCTGAGAGAAAACAGCCTGCATCTGTACTATTGAATTAGCTTACCCTCCAGAACAGAGTGGCTGAATGCAAACTGCCTATGGAGAAGAACTCCTTCCCTGTGCTGTTCCTGGGAATTGCTTGGCAGTGTGTTAGATGGGATGTTTGTACCTTTGCCAAAAACATGCCAGGCATCTTCCTAACAACTTCATAGTATAAATAATCAAGCTCCAGAGCCTGGGAGTGTTCCCTGGCCCTGCCTAATTAACCGTATAACATGAAACTCCTACTTTCTTATCTACAGACAGTTTGTGCATGGCCATCTCTGCTACCAGTGTGCCAATTCACTGCTCATATGTGTTAAGTGCGACCTATAAGCAGATCATATGAGCTGAGCATCCCTAACCTTTCAATTTAAAAAAAGAATAAGCTCAGACCTTCCATTTAAATTATTTCATATTGTTTTGACCAAAACAGAGAAGCTGCATCTCATAGAAAAATCTCATCTGAAAGCTATAAGGGACAGGGTTTCTGAAAGGGACGCTGAGGAAGCAGGAGAAGGAAGACATGTGAATAAAACTGATCCCACATAGACCTGAAGCTCTGAGTTCTTGGTGGTCATCCTTTTTTTTTTTTTTCTAGCAATAGTGTAAATTTCCTGGAGTTTTCAGCCCAGTGATTTTAATATAAAGCCAACAGGTGCTGAATTGTTTCTGCACATCCTAATTTCTTTGTGCCAGGTTTACTTCTTCCCTTCCTCCCTTTCTCCCTTCCTCCCTTCTCCTCCCCTTCCCTCCCTGCCTTCTTTGTATTCCTTCCCACAAAAGAAAATACATAACTAATCCCTGCACTCCTTTTAAAAACCACCGTCCAGAAAAGCGCCTAACCACATGCTAATTTCAAGTGAAGAGGCTACTCATATGCTCAAAGTTGTGTAAGTACTTATGTGCTTTTGTAGATCAAAGTCTGGATTTACTGATGTGTATCTGGAGATCAGAGTGTGATCCATTCCTCCAGAACCCATTGGAAAGAGGGTTTATGTTTGCTCCTTCTTTGTTTACATTCTTCTGAGACTTTGATAATGATGGAAACTATTTATTTTCTCACTACTAAAGTTCTTGACTGGAAAGCAGAAATCTTATTTTTAATAGCACATTATTCTGTCTCAGAAGGGACAAGAAGAGGGAAGGATGGAAAGTGTTTATGCATATAATATACTTTGGATTAAGATACAAGGCTCCTATATCAAGGCTTGCTTTGTTACAGTTGTTGAAGGGACCTGCTAGGGATGAAAGGAGTTAGAATGGAGGCTCATGGCATTGAAGTACCTGCGCCTGGATCAGGGTTTCCACAGTTCCAGGGAGTTTTTCTCAGAGCCTCCCTTCTCAGTAGCAAAAGCACTTCCAGAAGCTTGTCAAGCAAAGCTCAGGTCAGGGAATTCTTTTTTTCTTTTTAATTAATTTGTTTCCATAACTTCCTGTTTAATTTTTCACATTTTAGAAGCCATATACATGCTTTAAGTACTAAATCACCTTTAATTTTATTCTTCAAAAGCTGAGTTAATGAAAAAAAAAAAACTCAACTACAAAGCAAAGAATTATTTCACAATCACTCAGTGCCATATCTCTCCTCTCTTCTGTGAGCAGCAAGTCATAGAAAGAAGTAGAACTGGGTAATCAGTGGGAGAGACAAAAGCAAGAGAACCTGCTGCCTGAGAGCTTTGCCTCTTAGCCAAACATTGTGGGAAGTCCTCAGCAAATAAACCATTAGACCAAAATTTTCCATAGAGCTTGGAGCCAGAGCAGACCTTCATTGTAAGCCTTCTGACTTACCTGTTGGAAATCCATCAGGGAATTAATTAGGATGCACCCCTGGAACACTGTAAAAGAACATCCACATCTCTTCCCCCACTACTCAGGAGGTGACATTAATTTCCAATCAGGATGCCTCCTCTAGGTGGATGTTGGTGGTACAACATCTTTAAATGGGCTTCATAGTACTAATCTGCAAATGATCTATTGATATTCCTCTTCCTGGCCTTCTTCCTCCAGTGGCCACTTTCACTACATATGCTAAGGCTCATACCACTACTGGGAACACGGCGATGCCATTTGTCCAAAGGAGAAACGAATCAACCCTTTTCAAGATGCCTTCATCCTTGTTGTTTGCTCTTGCCAGGCAACAGTCCTCTCTGTCCCCTAGATCTGCTCTTCTGTTCCACTTGTGACTTCTTCTTAGCACAGTAACTGCCATTTACCAGACTATGGTAATACCCACAGCTCTCAATGGGATCTGCATTTATACACGTGCTTTATTTGAGAACAGGATGGTTCTGCCTACACTGGGATCCAGGCATGGTCAGATAAGAGACCTGGGGCTTTGTCCTCTAAACATCCACCTATGCTGTAGCTGTCTGGGTAAGGTCCTGGTCAGTGCAGAGCTGGACAGCAGGGCACCATGTATGCTCTTGAAGCTTGGAGGGGATTTTGCTTTCTTGTGGCAAAAGAACAGCTAAAATCCAGTTTGAAGGGCATGCTGAAATCATCCCTTAAAGCTTGCAAGATCATTTTCAATAAGTGGGTGAAAAGTCTTTAGATCAAGATATCTTATGTATGATGAAACAATTCAGCTTATGAAGCATAATGCTTAATGAAATGGAGGCCAAATAAGCCTCAAGGAAGAAAGTTCAAGGCAAATCAATTAGCTCTTTACAGTCATCAAAACCGAACATGTACAACCATAGTTGTTCATCACAGTTGAATTTGCTCTCACACAAGCAAATACATGGGTAGTTAAAATAAATAGTTACATTGCCCTACGTGCCTCATAATCACCCTTCATTATGAAGAACAAACATCATTACCATTATTATTACTATCAGACCTGTTAGACATAACACTGTCTTCAGAAGGATTTGAATAAGGCCTTAAAGTGTTCCATACTAATATGGCACTGACCTCTAACTTCCATCATTATTTTCTGATGCTTTCTTTAGTTGTACTTCATGAAAGTAAATACACCAGTTCTAGAGGAAGAAATTTCATTTCTCATTTTCAAACTCTGATTTTGCTCAATCACTAAAAAAATTTTATTGTGCCTTAGTTTGATTTTTCATTTCCATAGTGTTTGCAACAGTCTACATATAAGACCCTGACAGATATAAATAGCTTCTATAAGAGCAAAGATCTCTCCATAACATCTTCATGCTAATGCTTTGTGAGCATAGCACCTATGGGAATTTCATGTTGTTGTCAGGGTTTTTTCTAAAAGGCATGCGTAATGCCAGTATATAATATACACTGTCTCTGCTGCAACATAAAGCCAAAGGGGAGAGAAAATTTAATCTAACTTGCAGAGCAATTACTCAAAACTAAATAGAGCAGTCACTTTCAGTAGAGATAAGAACAAACTGAAATTCTGGTGCAAACCAAATGCCTGACATTTTATTTCACTCCCTACCTCTCTCTTTCATCACTACATATGCCTGATCAAAGTAAATATGGTCAGGTTGTCCCTTTCCTTCTGCAGAATCTGATTTCTCTGTTATGATAGCCTTTGCCAAGAAGTATTAAATAACTTTCTGTTATGGGCTGAGAACATCTTAATTACATGTCCTAGGTCCAGCTTTCCTTATATATAACTGCCCACACTTCCAGTCTTCCTGTAGGTGATCCAAATTACAAGTCCACTACTCCTCCAAAAGAAATTCCAGGAATTAAAACTCGGGCTCTCATTTACTATGCAAAATCTGTGATTACAATGCAAGTTGCTAGCTTCCTGAGAGCATAGGCCAGCTCTTTCATAATGGGGATTCTATGTCATAGAATATTTTACTGGGAATGTAAGCACTTTCATAAGAAAAGGATTGATTTTGCAACTGGCACAAAATTCTAATGACTGAAAATAATGTATTGATTTTTTTTTTAAATTAGACCCTCTTTCTGTCCATAATGGAAGGTCTTGCCCTTCGTGAGATTTATCACCATAGGCCTTGGGTGAAGCTTGCAATTTAGCTCTTACATAGTGAACATAAGGGAAGGAACAGACTATTAAGATGGATGGGGTTTTTATGTTATTTATTTAAGTCAGGTTAGTGTTAGCTTTTTATGTAGGCAGAGAAGTGTGGGCAAGAAAGTCTTGGGATTTAGGCAGGAATAGATACATCAAAGGAAACAGAAGCCTAGACTCTATCCCGCTGTACCCATTGTACAGCAGGACTTGAAAGTAGTCCTTCAGGTCCTTCAGGATTGAGACTTCAGGCTTACACCTGCCTTATCACAGCTGTGACTGTCTGACTGGAAAAGTAAGACTTAAGGCATAAGCCTGAAACAAGTCACACTGTGCCTGTGACCTGGCTGTGTGTTTGAAAGCACAAGAAAAGAAGTCAGAGCACTGAAATGAAGGTGTCTTATATAGTTACAAACTTGAGAGACTTGATCTCTCCAAGGTAAATTTGCTAAGTTACATTGGTTTTAGGGGTTTCTCTGGGCTAATGGGTTCACATGTGCAAGACCTGAGGCTTCTAGGATGATTTCCCCAGACATGATGATGTTTTTTGACCCAGAATAATCCACAACGAGATGGCATGCCTTTCAACTCTTCATCATTATTGTTGGTATATGGCATTCCTTTTTTTTAAGCTAACATTTTGTTATTATTGTTATTATTCAATTTATATTGCTTGTTTATTAATTTACAAGACCTACAGCCTAGCAACAAGTGGCTTTAATTTTTTAAAAAATATAAATTAAAGAAGTCGTCATAAATTAACATGACATCCCCAACCAGTGATGATACTAAAACCATCACTAACTTGTCACTAGCTGATGATTAAAGGAAAGGATTGAATAATAATGTGCCTAGAGCAACGCAGCAGCAAGAGTCACATGCACTGTGACTGTCACAAATGCACTGAAGGAGCTCCATTTCTCATTGCAAACAGTATCACTTTTTGTCTAGGAGACAGGAGACTAGCTGTGGGAATAGGAATCTGTTTCTCCAGCTCAGGAACAGTGGTTTCAAGTTTGTCCAGCCTATCTGTGTAATGAGGATGTTTTCCTTTACTCTGCGCGCTGGCACAACTACCTAAAGTTACTTTGCATCTGATACCTGGCATAATCTACATGGTGAGCACAGTGTGCTCAATGCCAAAAGCACCTAGACTTGAGCAGAGAGCATGGGCCAAATTTTCTCAGTGGTATAGAATAGTTCTACTGACGTAGGGAATGCATAAAAGCCAGTCGCTGGACAGCAACAGTGGTGGGACCTCAGGGTACCTTACCATTGTTTCTATTCGAATGGTATTCACAGTCACTTTGGCAAAAACCCACAGAGGTCTTCTATTTGCATTTTTACCTATCGGTAACATAAAGGCTTGATCCAATGTTCCCACAAGCCAATGGGAAGCCTTCTGTTTGTTTCAGTAGGGTTTGGCTTCCACAGTACTTGTGTGTATCAGAATTGTTCAGCCTACACTCTGCAAGCCATATGCAGGTGGCTAGGATAATTTACCTAGGTCTTGGCCTGCACCAAACCACCCTCTTCCCCTGCAAAAATGTTCCTCCCCGTCATACGACGGCAATTTGGAAAGAGGGTAGTCAGGAGCAGGCAGGCTGGATTGCTGCAGAAGAAGTTATGCTTGCCTGGCTTCCTCCTTTTTCAGGGATGTCTGGTTCCTAACTATGTTCTTCTGCTCTACAACGTGTGCAAAGTCAGTCACGTAAGCATGAGCATATTAAAACCATGCATGTAGCAGCAAGCCTACAGGAGTCTGGTGAATAGCCTCTGCTCCATAGAATAAGGCATGTTCCCCTCCCTCTGGAAGAGCTGAGTCCCACACAATCGCAGTCATAGTATCACGTACCCAAACCATAGAGACAGTGTGCTTGGTTAGCCTGTGGTCAGAGGGAAGGAGGTGTGTAGCTTTTGCTACTCCTGCTGTAACCGACTTTCCATTCTTTCATAATGTAAAATTCTCCCTGGGTTGCAGCCCAAGCCTTACAGGAGGCAAAACCACTTGCTGAATGTCATGAAGAAAGCAAGTTGCTATGCTAAAATGCTGGCAGGAGTTCAAACCCAGCAGAAAGTTTAGAGCACTATGAAAACACAACACAGAAAAATCATGTGAGTGGCACTTTTTGTACGCTGCAAATAGTGTGTATTTGGGCGATTTTTTTCTATTATCCAACAAAATGTTTTTTAAGAAAAGGCGAAGGAAAGTGAAAGATCGTTTTCTTAAAAAAAGACCACCTGGTATGAACATAGCCATGGTTGTTAGCTTTGGCAGTAATTAAGAGGGGGCAGTTATTCAGCAGCCTCAGCTTGCTGGCAGTCTCTGCTCAGTGGCTGTTTCTCTGGTGTTCACATTCACTGACCAAGGACACGCAGCAGGAAAATTAAGGGTTTGAATGGGTTTGTGGAGGACTGACCTGTTTTTCTGTCTCTGGAGTGACTCTTTAACAAAGATACACTGAGTCTGCCTAACCCTGCAAAGTGCAGTTTACAGATACCTCCAACAAATTAGGGGCATTAGCCTGGTTAAATTAATTAAAGCAATATTAACATGCAGAGACTGCTTCTGAGGGTTGGCTAACTAGCTCAAAGCAAGCTCCTCGGTTTTATGCAGCTGAGACATACTTTCACAGGGCTGCGTGGGACTTGATCACTGTCACACACTGAGCACTTCTTCTGTCTTCCAGTGCTAACACTTGCTGTCTTGTGCCAACACTAGCTAGTCCCTCTATAAAAACACTCCGTTGCACATTTTGTAGCTTCTGTAAGCCGTGTTCTTGGCTTAGTCTCCAAAGGCTGCAGTCTTTCCTGTCTCTCTCCTGACGTGTCAACCTCCTGTTGATTTTTGCTTCTGTGGTTGCCTGCGATGTCTCCTTCCTGCTCCCTCATGCCAGGGTGTTGATAAAGATTCAGTTGCCTGCCTCTTTATGCTGTTTTCTCCTTTGATTAGGGAACTCATAGGCTCCAAATTCATACTTTCATCTGGACTCCTCCATCCCCTCTTCATGCTGTTATGACTATATTTGCTTCAGTTATATTTCTCATGCCTTTTCTCCCTCCAAATCAGAGTTTCAGTTTGACCACAGTTCCTTCTCTTCCTTCCCAGCTCCCTGGCATAGTCTCCTTCATGTTTTAGGTCAAATTATACCCAAATCAGGCCTTGAAGTTCTGGTCAGGCTAGAAGTTATTACAAAAAGGGAGTGTTCATTTGGCCTAAAATTGCTGAGAGGTTTGATTGTTTCAAATGTTTCAGATTCTTTTGAGCAAGGGTGTACTGTTAACAAAAAGACATCAGCCAGTTCCAGTGGGTCTGTCAAGGTGGACAGAAGAGCAGACACCCAGATGTTGAATAAGGATACTCTTGGATGTGCAGCTATAGGTTTTGCATGTCCAGTAACTAGAAATTCCTTTCTGCAACTCATTTTCTTTTGCTATGGTTGGCAGAGAGACCCGTGATTCTCTCTTCTCCTTTTCCTTCTGTGGAGAATCTTGGAGGCAGGTCTCAAAGTTTAAGTGATGCTTTCATGGAAACAAGATAACCAGCTCATGTAGTGGGTAGTTTCCTGTAAGATTCCCTTCTTTTAAAAGTACTGAGTTTAATGAGTTGAAACACACAAATGTAATTGCAAAAGACTTAAGATTATACTGTCTGAACTTAGTTGAATTTAATTTACACTTTGAACAAATACATATACATGTTGAAGCAAATGTTTGCCTTTATTTTAAAGTATTCACCTCTTCTTACCTTCCAGGTCTTACTGAGGCAAAAGTTCACTAAAAAAAAACTTTGTGGTACTAGGACATTTGACTTTACTTGGCTTGAAAATTGACTGTGTGAAACATGAACCCTGAACATATCATAAAAGGACTTAAGCTCTTCTAATGGAAAAAAAAATGTTATCAGCCTTTAAAATATATGTGCTTAAGCCTTAAAGGAATGCTGTGTAGTACTAGCACAGCAACCTGCAAGTTCACCAGAAAAAAAAAAAAAAGGACTTACAGTAATTAAGCCGTGGACTGTGTCTGAAAGAGGTAAGAGGTTTTGTTGTGGATTTTAAAAATTATTTGTTAATTTCAGATTAATTTCTAAGCTTATTGCTATGGAAATCTCTGTTGCTTTAAACTATGTTTGTTTTACTCTGTTGCTATGGGACTCTATTGAGAGCACTTGTAAATTATATCTATATAAGACATGACTATTTGTTTTCCAATGCCATCTCCCAATATACAGGTATTGCAGTCAGCCAAGGACATCATGCTTCACAGATCTGAGCACTTTGGGCAGAAATTCTCCTCCGCCAGCCAGAAGTCATGAAACCCAACACAGAAATCAGCAGGAGAAGACTGGGCACCCGACTGTCTTCACGCGCTAATCTTCAGAGCCCATTAAGATAAATAAAGGCCCCTTCTGTTCTGTTCTGGACTTGGAGAGAAAATTCAGCAACAGTTGGGGATTTTCTCCAAAGAAACAAGAAGCCAGCTATTAATCAGAATATGAAGTGCTGGAAAGCCATAGACAGCAATATGCTGCAGTAGCAGGTGCAGGGTCTGACGTTAGACCAAGTAGATAGGAAGATGAAAGAGGTGAGAAAAGCATCAGCCTGCAAGCAGCAGAATGGCCCGTGGTGCAGGCTGGTGGAGAAGGATGCGCTGAACAGGTTCTCTGGTGTCCTACCTGCACTCCTGTGTCAATATTTTTTGAGAGAAGCTGCTTCCTGAGAAAACTGGTCAGAGAGAACTGAGTGCAAAAGCAATACAGTTATGTGGTCACCAGCTGTGCAAAGGCAACCAGAAGACAGGTTTTCTGCTTAGATATTCCAGTGTGGTCCTGCTTTGGCAAACTGCCAAAAATTGTGATCTGAACTGAATAGCAAAAAATATATTCTGATTCTGGCTTTTTCTCTTGCCAAAGCTGTAAAAGAAGTGTTACAGCTTCTTCTTACAGCAAATAGGCTACTGGACCTCACAGATTGCATATTTCTTGCTGTCTCTGGGTCTTCAGCACTAGGAAAAGAGTCTTTGTCCTCTTCCTGAGGGTCATGGGTAGAAGTACTAACACGTAGGTTCATGATTACAAATTTGGTACTGGTCAGAAGCCCTAAAAAGGAATAATTAAACTGCCAAACTAGGCACTCTACAAGGTACCTAATGTTTGTCTCTGGTAATCTTAGGGCAAGGTAAAAGTAAGGTGTTATGCTTTGAAGGAACATCTCTGAGTCTTTCCATGCTGCAGCACACCTAGAGGCATGCCAGGTGCTTGTAGAGAAACAAGGCTGAAGGCAGCTGTCAGTGGCTGCACCAGCAGTAGCACAGGGCCACCTCTTGGAGTGGACTCTAGTGTGTAAAGGCACTAGAGCTCATTTAAAATTTATTCTACATATGTCTGTAGGACCTGCAGCAACTTTAAAATGTTAACTGATTATATGCCTGGAGCAAGTCCATATTGTATTATATAGTTAAAACTTCAAAATCCAGGTCCAAACGAAAGCTGATTGTTTTCTGTAGTGGGCGAAGGTGCTGTGATTCCAGTCAGTGTCTGGAATTTGTTTGGTTGAGTCAATGGCTGACCAGGCCTTTGTTCATACATTAAGTTGTCTCCTTTGATCATTACATCCATATGAAAACCAAGTGGGGGAAAGCCCACAGACTCTCACTCCATGGTTTCACACTGCTCATGTTGTAAATGGTGTTGTCTTTTATTACACTAACCGTTACCATCAACATATATAAAAGTTCTCATTTTAATTTGACAGCTCTTTCCAAATAGGAGTGCATGGGAAAAGGCCTAATTCACTGTGTGGGGTCGACTGCAACATTGGCCTTTTGGGAAGGTGTTTGGCTTCTGGACCTTTGAGCAGCTGTTCTTGGGCAAGCGCTGGTCTTGCTGTGTGGGAGCCCTGCTGCCCCCTTTGCAGTCATGATGCTGCACGGTGGAATTTCCTCTGGGCTTTGTGGAACCCTCCTTAGGGCTATAAGGCTCCTACCTGCACACGTGGCTTCTTCCCTCTCCTCTCATTTCAAAGCCAGGAACACGTTTGCAAGATTACCTAAACTTCGCAGACCTGCTGAAGTGGAAGGGAAGCACACTGGCCCAGTGCATTGGGTCACAAGCACACACAGTGCCCCGGGATGCAAAGGAGAGTTATTTGGGTGTAAGGGGGAAGGATAGAGCCCTCGCACCTTCTTTTCTCCCACACCCACACACCTGCTCGTGTGTGTAAGGACGAAGCTCTGATCCCATGCCTGTGGCTACCCTGCTTCCTCTTGAATCACACCACCCACGTAGTAAGCAGGCTTTAAAACTTGGCATTAAGAAAAACAGAAGTAGATTTTCCTGCTGGTAAATTAATCAGCCAAGGCAAACCCGTCCCTTATAACATGAAATTTTAACAAGCATTGAGATGCCCTAATTTAAACAAGGAAAAGTTTGCAGAGAGCAGAAATCAGACTTTTCACTCAGAGATAAGGCTATATCCCTCTCTGCCTGCAAGCCCACGGGTATGTAAAGAAAAAAACACAAAACAAAACAGAATGTCTTTATATATTTAAATGAATTAAAATGAACCCACTCTATATGAAACATTCAATTCAATTCCTTAACTGAGTTCCAAAAGGGTGAGTTCCTCTACAAAAGAAACTTATTAAAGAATAATGAAGACTGTCAAAAACCATATGCTTAAAAGCTAGTAAATAACAAAGTAAGGCTTTTAGTCATCCTGACTGGACAAGGTGAGGTCAGGAAGAAAAAAACACATACAGCACCATGGCAAACATGGCAATGGGCTTTTCCGGCTTCTTCTCTTCAGCAATTTTTTTTTTTGAAAGGAGTCTTGTTTTTCTTTGATCATACATTTTCTTCTGTTAATCACTGTCTTTGCCCTGACTCTTGAATATAGAAATTCTCTTTTATGCAATATTTTCACTTGAAGAGGTATGCTTCTTTTTTTTTTTTTTTTTTTTTTAATTTTTTAACTGAAACTGTTTCTCTCATTTGGAAGCACAGACAACAGAATGAAAGAATATCATATACCTCTCTACCTTTGTACTCTGCACTGGTGAGGCTGCACCTCAAATACTGTGTTCAGTTTTAGAGCACCTCACTACAAGGAGATTGAGGTGCTGGAGCATGTCCAAAGAAGGGCACCAAGGCTGCTGAAGGTTCCAGAGTGCAGGTCTTCTGAGGAGTGGCTGAGGGAACTGGGGCTGTTTATCCTGGAGAAAAGGTGGCTCAGGGAGATGTTATCATTCCCTACAACTAGCCATAAAGAAGCTGTAGCAGGGTAGGATCAGTCTCTTCTCCCAAGTAACAATGGCCTCAAGTTGTACCATGGGAGGTTTAGGTTGGATATTAGGAAAAATATATTCACAAAAAGGATTGTCAAGCACTAGAACATGCTGCCCAGAGAAGTGGTGGAGTCACAGTCCCTGGTGGTATTTAAAAGACATATAGATGTGATGATTAGGGACATGGTTTAGTGGTGACCTAGCAGTCCTGGCTTAATCGTTGGACTTGATGATCTTGAAGGCCTCTTCCAACCAAAACAATTCTAAGATTCTATATTCTAAGCCATCAATTAAATGCTTTTTAAAACGACTATATGTTGGATGGATCCTGGGGCTGTTGTTATTTTCTTGACATTCATTTATACAGAATCAGTTAATAAGTCAGATCCGATGTCATGTTAAACATTTTTTCCTTGTTTATTTTTGCTGTATTAATAGCCATATTGTAATTGTACACAATGCCCAGAGCAAAATTTAATTCACTGGCACTGATTTACAGCTGTGGAACATGTTCTGATGGGGATAGCTGTTGAGAGAAATCACTTTAAAAGTGTATGCAGGAGTAAAGAAATGATCAGTTTACTTCTGGTTTTTGCTGTGTGGGAACACAGTAGTTGTTAATTATTTCACTTTTGTTGTTGCTGTTCATTCCTTAGCATATTCGCTTTTCTGCTTCATAAGTAAGTAACTGATCAGTTGTGATCAGGTGCCATTTCATCTTAAATACTCTTTGACAACCTCAGGGCTAACAGAAAACTCAATGCAAAATGTTTGTAAACTTATGGTGACTAGAGCAGAGCTGTGGAGTACTGTGCTCAGTCATGTAAGAATGCATCTGAAACTGAATTTAGAAGCCAACAATATCTGAACAATCAACATTGCATGTGTTATACTTTAAGTAAAGCAAATGGTTCTCCAGTGTGATCTTGGTGTGTAAACAAGAGGTAGGTAATGAAGGCGTTAGTTCATGGAACCTGAGCTTCCCTCTCCAAAAACCTTAGTAAAGAAATCAAAGTATATTTTATTTTTGAATGCCCATAGCATGTAAAGAAATAAAAGTCTCAAGTTACTGAGCCAGGCTTTGATGGCCAGCAGATGCTGGTCATTATATATGAATAATTATATAGCTGAAAAAAGGCATCAAATCAATTATTTCACCAAAAGGTACTAACCCAGTTTTTATTCTAATGAGTGTGTGAGGTACTTGTTTCCAAGATATAAAACATATTTTAAAATAACCAAGTGTATTTATTGAATGTTTTATAAAGCTGATGTAATGTTACATATTTAAGGTGACAGAAACATTTGCCTTCCAGTTGTTTTAGCCTAAAAGATTGCGAAGCAACCTGACATGAAACCAATCTCTAGAAAAAGGAGGAAAACAGGAGAAAAGGCTAAGGTGGGGGGTGTTTGGAGACACGTACAAAACTTATGCCTCAGTATCTAACTTCACTTGTACCACTATTGTCAAACAAGGATTCCAAAGTTTTATTGCACATAATTATCTCTTCCTGCAAATATAAGTCCCAAAACTAATTATTAAGCATCACAGGTAACACTGACAAGCAAGTGCAGTGATCTGTAGCATCTGCTTAGTCCGTATCATTTGAAAGTCAAACTGTGCTTGTGAAGCAGGACACCCATTTGAAGGTCTCATGACAACAGTTTAATCTCCCTTTGTTGATAATCTAGCAGCAGCTACCTTGCCTGCTGTAATCTTATTTGTCTCAAGTTTTTGCACTTAAAAACTAATAGGAATTCATCCAAATTTTGTTTGTTTTTCACAAAGATAATTACAATTTCTAATACGATTTATTCACTTTATCACTGGACATGAATGAGATTTGGAAATTAACCTCTAATCGGTTTTTGGCACCTTGACTATTTTTCATTTCAAAACATAAGAATAGCCAATGTTCTTCAAAAACAATCTAAAAAAAATTGAATTTTTATTTTCATATTCTTTGATTATATTTACTTAGTTTATGACATCACAATATGGCATATCATCATTTTGTGGTGTTATTTTTAAAATAAGTGAGAGCTGTACTCAGTCATTATACTTAAAGCAGATTAGACTGTCCTGTTTATCCTAAAATGGAATGGCTGACAAATAAACTGTTTCTTTTAGAATAAGCCAAATAGTATATAAATTAGGGATTTGATTATAATTTCAATATGCTTTTGCTACATATTTTAATATTAATAAAATTACTGTTACTTGAAATCGTACCTTGAATTACTTATCAGCTAGCCTAAAGCATGTGTTGTAATGAAACCTGAAGTGTCAAATTCTTCCATTACAACACACATGGGTGACACTGTGTTCCTGGAAAAACCATACATTTCAACTAGAATCGGTTAATGCTTGTTTATTGTTATTTTTTAAATTATATGAAATTGAGTCTTTTGCTCTGTTATGATTTACCATACTTCTACACTGCTGCTGCTAACATTTAATGCAAAATTGTAATCAAATAAAAATTAAGATGCGGGAAAATCATGTGGAACTCATGTTGATGTGACTGGGAAGTTCACATGTCAATAAAATGATGGTAGCTATCAAATTTGTGCTTTGTCATTCACTGTTGACATTTCTGCATAAGTAGCTGGATGACCTTGGCCTTTTCAATGTAATGCACAAGTTAAGACACCCGTGTGTGAAAAAATTATGATGAGCATTAAAAATAATCAAGAAAAGAGAAATTGCAGTTGGCAAAACTACCAGGTTTTGGTGCACCAGGATCAGGTGCCTATAGGCACTTCTGTTTAGCTTAGAGATGAGCGGCAGCCCTCATCTGAAGAGCCCTCCTGAAATCTCCGTCCAAACTGGAATGAAACATTATGCAATTCTGAAACTTTTAAGTGTTTTAGCACTTAGACTTGCTGGCTAACCACAGAAGGTAGGAATGCCAGCAGGCTTTGAAGAAGGCTACAGTATTTATGGCTGCAGCTAGAGAGAAAAATATTTTCATGCAAGATTCTCACCTGAGTTTTGCAAACTCCGGGAAAAATATCCCAACTCAGTTCAAAATTGAAGCTTGATGTGTCTGCACAGATAATAAAAACCTCAGTATCAGAATGATACATTACCTATAACCTGGCAAAAAGAAACCACTTTCCATGAGATCTCAATATTCATTTGTTATTTTTTTCTTCTTTTACTGTGCTGCTGTAGATAATTTCTCTTGTTCTGTCTCACATTGTTCTTGGTTAGTGGCACTTGCCTGAAATTAGTTTCTAATTGGAATAAATGAACTGCATGTATTCACGAGGCCTGGGCAGTTGTTTCTGGCTTCCAGCAAAAAGCAGTGAACAAGCAGATTCTGGTGGTTGCTGACAGCTGTTTCACATAGGCTTGTGTTATCAAGGCAAACACATGTAAATGATATGAATAAATAACATGCAAATGTTTATAAATTGAATGAATTTAACTTTATCAGATTATCCCCAAGCTAGTTTTAGACCAAGTTTAATGGCACTAAATCCTTTAGCAAGTACCACAGAGTAATGCTTCCTATTAACACAGTGAAAGTGTGGCACTTTTTCTTTTAAGCTTTCTACTCGATATTTACATGGTCACAAATTTATAGTTCAAGACAAACTAAGGGCAGCAAGAGGTGTGTGTCAACCATTCTGGGTGTGTACTTGTGGGAGCTGTTCACCACCCAATCCTGCCAGCAAGCTCAACAAATCCAATACATACAGAGGAATAGTTCTTATTTTCTAGCCAAAAACTTTACTGGTTTTGGCTTTCAGGCATTGGTGTCTAGAAAATACTGTACAAAGAAACACCTAATGTGATCTTTAAATCATAGTGAGTGTGAAACTGTGGCCCTGTTTACCCAGATACCAAGAAGGGACTGGGAAATTTGAGACAGAATCCTTGAAGCATTTTCCTTTTTTTTTTTTTTTTTAATTAGAAATTAACTGCAAAAGACTCATCCAGAATAATTGATCTTAGTCTCCTGTGTCCTAAAAAGAAGTCACTGCAAGAAGCAACCAAACATACTTTAAAAATACTCAAGGTCTAAGCTAATATTCCTGTGTCATCTACCTCCACTGAAGGATGGTGAACCCTCACCCTTCTTTGTGTGGTATCCACTCTTACAATTTTTCCATTACTTTTCTGTAAAATTACTGAACACCACTGTGATGAATTTCCAAACTATATAACATTCTTTTTAGATTTGACGTACAATGTGACAACTTCAACTGAGCTCTAAGTTGCCATTGTATGCTGTTGTTGCAGAATTATAGTCTAGTTTAAGTAGACAGTTTATTTAATTTCCACATTGTGCTTCTGCTGGGGTCTGCTTTTGTCTCCATCTCATTTATGTCAAATTGTTAGCTTCCCTTTAAGGTGTTAAAATGACATTTTATTTCTTCTGCTAAATATGTTTTTATCCATAATCCTGCAGCGGCTAAATTCACCTGTACAGTTAATATCATTAATTGAATTACACTCTGAATGTATACTGCATATTGAATACTAGCCTTCTTTACTGTTTAGTATACAAGGGAACTAACCACACAGGATTTTTATGTAAATCAGGAACTAAAATATTAGAGAAGTGTAAATATTTTTACCTCCAAAAGTCCTTGGAGATTCACTAAAGATACATGCTTGTAGCAGAATTGAGTTACTGTGAGAGTCAAAGCTGAATCTAAACCAAATCTGAGTTTAAATTCAAATCAATAAAACTTCCTTTAAGTCCTTAGTATAAAAATATTACATGGTCACTTGATTATTTTTTTTAAATAAAGATTTAGGATTTAAGTAGCTTTTACAGTAGCTGTTCCATTGCATATTAAAAATGTGTTTCATCTCTAGCTAATATTTCTTGCCTGTTGCTATTTTCTTATTGGACTTCATTTACTGAATTTAAGAATTTGCTATAAGATAGCCTCTCCCTTTTAGACCAAGCTACCTTTTAACATTTTACTTGACCAACCGAATAAACTGTTCTTTCCAAATCTGAAACCAATCCAACACAGTAGCTATTCATATAACATCTTGCCTATGGACTGGAGCCTGATTTCTTCTCTGCCTCCTGTGAAATTACAAGGAATGCAGATATTAACATGCTGTGCTTTTCACACCCTTCTTCCTTCCTCCTTTCTTTTCCTGTTTACTTGCTTTCTGCTTTTACAAAATTACACCTGCTTTGAGAATAATGGTGTCACTGGTTGTTCGTTCTGAAAGGGTTTTTTCTTACCAGAACTATAGTTTGATGCTTAAATGACCTTGGGAGTTAATCACTTCTTCCCCACCGGGCCTTAGATTTGGAACAAAGTGATTCTGGGAAAAAGACCTGGCAGATTAAATTATTTTCTTTCTTTCTTTGGCATATTGTCAAGGTACATTTGCCTGTGATAAAATTACCGAATGAAACTCTTAAAAAATAAAGTCTGCAACAGTAAAGTTTCTTTCTTGCTGTTCAACTTCCTGAAGGTTATGCACAGTTATATGATCATTTATGTGCTCAGAGATTTAAAAAAAAAAAAAAAAAAAGTATAATCTTCATTCCGGAGGAAAAGTTTATAAATAAATGATTCCTCTCAGAATAAACTTTATCTGACAATTTTTGCTGAGGACATCTTGGTAGATACCAAGAAAATCAGATCTTGTGAGAAGACTGGTACACTCTCCAACATGTCATTAGTTATACACGTCAAATAATTATTGTTTTCATGAAAGGAACTCGTTTGTTGGCCACACTAAGGCATAGATACAATTTCTGCATGATACCACAGTGTATCAATGAGGAGGAGGTGATTGCTGCATTCCTGTGGAGCACCTGTAAGTGAGTTCTGTGCCCAAATCATGTTGGCACAGCCCTTGTGCCTGAAGCTCTGAGCCTGCAGTGCAAGCATCAGTGGATCCTGTCTTCTGTTTCTACATTCATTGATAACAACAATCTTCATCAAGAGTCTGAAGAAACAGACACTGCTGGAAAGTATATATGTTATATTTGCTACACTGAAGTCAAAAAGCCATGACAGAGACACCAGAACTTCGGGTTACACTAAGTCATGAAGATCAGTGCATTTACATATACCTCAAAGCAGAGATTTCACTCCAGCTAAAAAGCACCATGTAACAGAGGTAGCAGATGTTTAATGGCTGCACCATTGACAATGTGTTTAACTGTTATTAATATTTATAATACAGTAATGATAACTATGGCTCCAAAGTGCACTAAATGCACTATCATTATTGCTTTAAGTTAAACCTTTGTCTCAGTTAATTGGGTATGTGTCCCACTCCTATGTAGCCCATATGGCAAGGCCAGGAAATAATAATATTGTTATACTGGAAAAAATGAGTGACTGCTCTCATGTGACTCTTTGGTCTCCAGACAATTTTTGAACTGGCTTAAGCAATGGTCATGCTAAACAATCATCACACAGCCTTAAGGAAAGGAGTAATTAAACTACATTTTGCGAGATTCCTAGAAACAATGGAAGTCATTGCCTAAGGCAGTGGGTCACACAGCAAGGCTTAATCAAAAGTTGCTACCTGTGACCTAAGAGTTTGACTGGTTGTAACTGCATGGATATAAAGCTGGCATGGCAAGATATGGACAGGTATTCCAGCAGCAGAAGTATAAAGCCATCAGAGTGAGAGATGTAGTCATGGGCATGGCCAAAGGAGTAGAGAAAATGTTGCTTTGTCATGGAATTCAGTAGAAACAAAGGCTGGGGATTTTTAGCTGTAGCTAGTGAGCTCCAGGAAAGACCCTGTGAATTAGTATCTTTCAAAGTGAAGTACATATATCAAAGAATATACTCAAGAACTTTTCCTTCTCTTTCTCCTTGAAAGAGAAAGCAAGGTTGCTGGCATTTGGCTAAGTGGTCATACAAAAAGGGGTAACAGCCATGCAGCTTAGATCTTATACAAAGCATGTATCTCATAGCCTTAAACTAATCAACAGATGACAGTAGTACCATATTTATGTGTATATATATATATATATTTTTTTTTTTTTTTTAAATGCCTGTATCTTTAGTCAGGCTCCATGCTTCTCTTTCATATTGGATCTAACCAAAGGCAAATGAGGACCCAAACATTGTCTGAGGGATTGAAATAGCAGACTGCAGTTTTGCTTATATCTATATTACCTGTAC
Organism: Merops nubicus; assembly: GCF_000691845.1. NCBI lineage: Eukaryota > Metazoa > Chordata > Aves > Coraciiformes > Meropidae > Merops > Merops nubicus. The sequence continues at coordinate 21,957 of NW_008620809.1, read as the reverse complement.
AACAGCCCGTTTTATTTAGCATAAAGAAATCTTTTCACTTACCTTCTGGGGATTTCCAGAGGGGAGAATGTTTGCTCAAGCTATCCATGGCAGTTTCCCTTACCAAAACCTTCTCCTCCCCTGCAAATCTTTCCAGATATGCTCTGGACTTTGCCATCACTTCATGTCCCAAAGCCTGTTCTATGTCTGTTACATTTGTGGGCTGATCTTGGTATGTCTTACTTCACTGGAACCTTTTCTGGGGGCAGCCGCCATTGCCCTTATTCTGCATAAGAATGGATATTTACTGCTAATGCTGTAATTAAGGGGATGGGGGAGAACAGAAGAGTAAAAAAAACATGAAAAATAATGCTATACCTTTCACAGAACTGGTTTCTTGGCCTTTGCAATTACCAGTGACAGAATGTCCTGACTACTTTTTGCTGACTGATCACATTAGGAAATATGTTAAATGGTACCCACTTCCTTCAGGTCTGGCTGGCTGATCCCCAGACGAACCCAAAGGGCTTATAAGTCCAAGTGCCTTCATGTCTTTGCTCAGTTTGCTTTTGTCCAAGAATCCCCGTCCTTGCTGAAGTGTACGTCCATGAGGAAGCAGGAGGCAATGATGCAGAGGCATACGCAAGATGTGGAGGTGCAGTCCCTATCTGTGCCACATCTGGATCAGCCAAAACATCCTGTTGGCCACTGGATCAAGGTATTAAGTACATTGAGATTCTGGATCCAAACCATGGAGAACTGTTAGATAACTATCATTGTTTTTTTCTTTATAACTAACTTTTCTCCTTAAAACAAATACTGGTTATGTTAATAATCAGTTAGTTATTAAATGTCACTGTGCCAGGATGTATTTATAAATATGTGACAACTTCATGTCTACAGACATAAAGAAATGAGCAGCAATCCAGACATTATTAATATTTCAGTTAAAAATAGCCAAGACATTAAAAGCAAAACACAAGAAGTCAAAAAGAAAATATGAATTCAGAGACAGTATTAGTATAGGTTGTTAGTTGAAAATCTTCCTCCATAAAGCTCCTGCAATCTGCAACTGTGTAATTCATCAGATCCCAATTTTGAACATGTTCCCTGTCTCTACACATTTACTCTATTCCATTTTCATATATATGAAGAAGTCGTGTCCTGTTACTGGCTGAAAAGCATCACATACTAGGTTCATACATTCATACTTTAACAATGTATTTAGAATACTGGTGGAAAATAATCATGAGTCACATCTACACATGCATAAATGCAGATAAATTCACTCTTACCAGTATGTTCAATATTTCTTTACCCACGGAAGTCCTATTTCTTGAGTGTTACTCTAATAAAATGGAGAGTATAATTGCTGATATTTCTGACATATTACTCATAGTTCCAGGAATTTCTGGAAGCTGCCAGGTATTCAGGGAAATGTTTGAGTCCTAAAAGTTGCATGAATTATGTATTTCTTGTATAAATTTTCAGATGATCCAATATTTGTTATACCCTATTTGCTATTCATCATTTACTATTCATTATACTTGTAGTTATAAGTTTCAGCTACCCAATCAGGGAGCACAGACAATAGTATGTGATTTGGTTGACCAGTCAAACACTTCAAATAGTTAATAGATGACACTAACAATTTGAGAACAAAAAATAGGCTGAAATCTGTTCACATAAAACTGTTCAGTGAATACTTAGGAATAAGAAATGTGTTTGCAGAAATCAGGATTGTTTCCAGAATGATTCATGAACTGCAAAATGGCCAAATTAGCAACAAACACCATTTGCAATGGATAATTCAATCAGTCACAGATAAAAGAGAATTCAGCAGAATCTGTGATTCCTCTCTCAGGAGATGTCGAGTAGCATTTTCTTTCTCTGCCCCACCACCAAAGCTAACTGGAAAACGTGCACTTGTCTCAAAAACTTCAGTGTGTATGAGATGCTAAGCGATGTTTTTACACAGCATAACGGCATTTTGCAAACCTCTGTCTTCCCTTTCTTGAGTCCCCAGATATTTTTTAGCCACAATGAATGGCAATAAACTGAAGTATGACTGTATTTATTAAACCTGAAAATCTGTGCCTATCTAAGTACCTAAATAATAGATTTTGATACTGAACTTTAGAAAGCTGACATAACTACTTCCCGACAGCCCCAGAAAGATGGTATCAGGACTGGGTCCTCTCCCCTTTCAGTGTTTATAGGTGCTTTGAAAGCCATGAAAAGACCACAGAAGTTTGTGTCTGCCCCGTGTCTCTTCATGTAATCAAACATGACTGATTACATGAAGAACAATGATACAACCCTCGTCCACTGTATTTCATAGATTTTAACTATTGTGCAGATTTTGCAGCTCTTTCAAAATAATATTCGAGCATGGGGAGCAGGATTGACATTCCCTGCCTTCAGCCATATCAGGGGCTACTCTAATTAGTCATCTAAGTTCCTTCATTGGAAACAGGGAAAACTAGTCTAGACTAAGTCACCTGGGACAGAAGAGGTGACTGAGAGTGGTAGGAGACTGGATAGTGAGCCTTAGACACATGAGGGGGGATTTACAGGGTGTTGTAAGAAACTCATGATATACCATAGGGCCTCCAAAGGCCCCTCCAGAAAGCTGTGGGTCTCTCCTAGGTCCTGTGCCATACCGGCCTTGTAGTCCCGTATACCCCAAACTGCATAAAATTGCACTAGCTATCTCTACACAGGCAAATGAATTGCTCTAACTTTTACATTATATACAAAGCATTTTACCAAAGTTACTGAACAACTACACTTAAATGTCTTCTTTTACCTGTTTTTTGGTCAGATGCTCCATGTCACTTAGATATCATGTTTTAGTTTTCCTGTATCCTCCATTTAAAACCCACAACACATCTCACAAAATGTTAGAGATTGTGTTTAGCTTTTATGTACCATAACAAACAACTCAGAATAATAAGGAAAGATCACACAGTTTCAGAGTACGAGATGGTGATTTCTTCTTTTACTTTAATGACATTCACACTTTTGCCTGTTTACATGTGTGCACCACCTGGTTCACAAAGCCCAGGAACAGAAGCTGATAGGAAAGTCAGAAAATGCATTTGCAGCCTGTACAAGAGCTGCGAGTCAAACATGTGATCCCATGCAGGCCCCTTGCCTGCTTTGTCATCTTTGGAGTGCAGGAAAGAAAAAGATGTGAGACTACCTGTCTCCCCCTTGACCACAGTTTTTGGGACATAAGTTATGGGAGACACTCAGGTTACTATTCCTCCTTTTTCATCTGGTTTTCTGCATATACTGAATGTTTCTTATTTTCTTCGACATGCAAAACGGAGAAAAGTGTCACAGTGAGCTGACTGATCAACTATTTCTCAATTTATTCATGTAATGTGTACAGTACCCACTTCCATTTCCTCATAGACTACTCCAACATTGTTTTTATATATGACATCAAGCTGCAAAAGCCTATGAATTGTCTGGTGTCTTAAACAGTAAGAATAGTTTCTTCTGCTACCCAAAGTCTAGATACGCACTATTAGAAGAAAAATCTGCTGTGCATTTCTAAGTGTTCTCTTTGATGTGTATAACTATGTTTGTTAAGTAACAAACCCACGGAAATAGAAGGCAACAGAATGAAGCACATCAGGACAATACTGAAAAAAATGTTCATTTTAGCTTACAGCAATTGTCACAATGAAATCTACTCTTGAAATGCACATTTACATTTGTTTATGTTTTGTTTATGTTTTATTTTAATCCTAGGAGGCCTTAATCTTCAGTCCTGGAAATAGGAATGAATTTGTTGATGATTTGGTCACCTACTTTATTGTTTATTTTCTTTTTTTAAATATATCTGTACTCTATACCCTAGCCATGGAGCTATCTTTTTTTTTTTTTTCTCTTTTCATTTAACAGGAACATGTTGCTGTTTTACAAGCCTTAAAGGACTTTTTTTTCCAGATTAATTAAAAAAGACTTACCAGGCTTGTACTAGGGGGAAAAAAAAAAAAAGCACCACACAGATGGGAAGACTCTGTAAGTTGAGTCATTCATTTACATCAGAGCTTGAAACGAGTGGGGCTACTCAAGTGCATCAAGTTACAAAAGTAAAGCACAGTTTGGACAGTAAAACCTAATCACCTTATGCTGCTGAATATGGCAAGATGTTTTTAGCCACCTTGAGTTGAAAAGTGTCACAGAGGAAAGTTTGAATGGTCATTGGAGAAATTCTTTAAAATAGAAGCCCCATAATGTCTCTGAGTCACAGAGCTTTACAGAATGCAAAGAGGTCACAGTGTGGTCATCCCCTTGAGGAAATCTGAGTAATATAAAAATTTTCTGCCCTCTGACTTGACTGCATGGGTGGCTGAGCTATTTTACCGCTCAGGAAGTCTTGAACAGCAAAAATGCTGATCAGAGAACAAAATTTGCAGTACTGTTTTCCTTCCCCATTCAGCTTCTTTCATGTTTATTTTGATATTGGGGGTTTTAAATTGTGTGGAATGATCTGGCTGATTATTTTTCCCAAAATGTTCTGGAAAGAAAATCCTATAAAACATGTGAAACAGAAAAGTTTTTTCATTTAAAAAAAAAAAAAAAGTACATGAAGGGAGCAGAAGGTAAATTGAATTTTAGAGAAAGGAAAGAAAATAGAAAATGGGATAGCTAGCCATATGTAGGAAGACATGAGTGCTCACATGTACATTCTTTGTCAGTGTAAAAGTACAACTGAAATATATGCAAACAGATGAACTCACACAGACATTTGTATAGTCACACAGGGATGTGAGGAAGGGGATACATTTTTTCATGCCTTTGTTCATCACAGGAAATTTATATATAATCTGGCACACACTATATCATATTCATTGATCTAATTAGAAAACTGTTAGGCTAGAATCATTGATTTTTAATGATTTCTACCAGAATATAGTGTTTCTGAGAATAATACAGCAAGTGTCTTACTGGGTATTTGGAGGTGGCATATTTCCTGAAAGCAATCATATTTGCTTTTAGTTAGAGTGCTTTTTCATCTCAGAACTTTCCCAAACTTAAATTTATTGACATATGAAATCCTTCACAGGGGTGCTTAAGAATGAAGTAAAAAACCTTAAAGTGATAAACTCATGAAGAGCTCTTCAGCAAAACACAGATATAGATACACTCTAACATCTAATTATCTTCTGGCTCCTTTTCACATATTTACGCATGGTAAATGCAGAGTGTGGAAAAACTTGCTGAACTGGTCCTTTGGTTAGGCTTCTTCCCTTCTACCCCTACACAGGCTATATCTTGCCATTAAGATAATATTTTGGGGATAATGACTATCTCTTGACTCCATATTTGTATGATAGCCAGCACAGTGACTACTGCAAAACACAGCAAAAGGGAAAATTCCTGCTCTCAAGGCCATAGCTAGATGAATGCAAAACCAGCTGTTCTGGCTTAGGCAAACAGTTAATCTAGCTAATTATCTTGTGTCCATCAGTATCCACATGTAAAAATCCAAGGAAGAGCAAGCATACATAATGCTTTGCATACTCAGACTGAAAATTTTTTCAGCTCAAGGATTTCCTCATCATAATGTGATTTTCCTATGTAGTGATCTTCACAGGGCAATTCTTGCAAGTATTTGTCCAGCTGCCTATTGATATCATACCAACTTTATGCCCAATGCCCTCTGGCAAGCTGTTCCACAGGTCCATTGCCTACCATGTGGAGAACCACCTTCTTTAGTTTGTTCTCAACCTGGTTCTTATGGATGTACATGATTGTCCCAGTTCTCATTTTTGGCAAAGAAATTGAGCTGTCAATCTTCATGTCACCCATAATTATTCTGAGCTCTGTCGAACCTCCATTAAGTTTCTCGTCCACACTGAGGAACTCCACTCTATGCAGTTGCTGTTTGTGCAGAAATAATTTCAGAAAAAAAAGGGACCATCCTTGTTGCCCTTCTCTGGACCTTTTCAAATCCTAATACACCTCAGACCTTTTTATAGGTAGAGTTGAGACCACTTTTCCTTATGTGCATCACTTTACATGTATCTACATTGCATTTCATCTATCATTTTATTGCCCAGTCACTCAGTCTTTGTAATACTTCACAGTCTGCCCTTGTCCTACAAGTCTGAATAACTTTGTACCATCAGCATATTTTCTTTACCTTACTGCCTGTTTGCTTTTTCAGGTCTTTTTTGACATTTGTCTCTGAGGCAGTGCTGGTTTAACCAGCTTGTACCTGCTGCACACCCTCAGCATGTCTGGAGTAGCTGTCCATGACCTGGACTGGGGTGACACAGTGATCTGGATCATGAAAGTGACCTGCAGTTTTTTTTGCTGGGCTATTTTTAAACAGAGAGGCAGGAAGGCCATAAGCTGATACTACTGTCAGACATGGAAGCTTATTTTTCCACTGTCTCATCGGTGAGATGAATGGGCAAGCTTATCTTAGAAATCACTGACTTGGACTCAGTGCGACATTTAAACCTTCATGGCCTTTGTATGTAGTGCCCCAGCTGACAAATAAGGCAAATCTACAAAACCTTACTATGTTGTTGTATCTTCATTTCTGTCTTCATCGGTGTGCGTCTGAGAGCATACCCCATTGGACTGAGGTGCTTTGGAAACTTTTTTCTATTTAGTTGTGGTGGCTGCCAAAGAACCTGTTCATCCATCAGAGGAAACCTTAGAAACACCACTGAAGTTGCTTGATCAGTGTTCTTGCTGAATTGCATGGAGCATCCCACCTAAGTGAAGATGGAAATCAGGTCTAAATTATGTCTGCAGCTGTATTGACCAGCCCAAGTTTAAAGTACTTCCTACCCGGATTAAACGTGGTTCTTGCGTGTATTATAAGAGATTCCAACTTAAAAAAAAAAAAAAAAAAAAAAAAAGCAAGAGACTAACTGGGCTCTGTAAAAATGTTAACTTGGGGAGATGGAAAAAGGATGGATCAAAAAGAGTATGGGTCTCTGAACTTTAGACATCTTAATCTAGATACCTAAACTCTTCACTGTTATCTCCCTTAGCCAGTCAAGACAAGTATTTTTAGGAAGCAATTCTTACAACCTCTTTTGCATGTTTATATTAGAATGGATTCCAGTGACCATATTGACTACATCACCACTGACTGTAAAAACACCCAGGACAATTAGTTCAGAGGTAGATATCTTCCAATGTTCTGAACCTACCTTGTGTCTTTCCACCTTCCTTGCGTCTAGAATAACTTAATTTACAAGCTGGTAGCCCATGTATTGGAATTAAAGTTTTACCCCATCATGCTCTAAGCATCAAAAAATAAAAATCTACTTCAAAATGTCTATAGTAATCTCACTAGCAGCTGTTTACCCACAGGTATAACAACAGCAGTACAGAGAGTAGTAGACCCATCATTTGAAAACAGTGACCAGAACTGTTTAATAATGAAGAAAAATATATGTTTTTTTTTTCTTTTAATTTCCTTTCCTTATTCAACATAAAAAAGTGAAAGCCTTAGAAAGTTATGAACTATTGAAAAGAAAGGACTTGAATAGAAAACATTATACAATATTAATTATAGTGATTGCTGTTGCCATGATTGTGATTTGCAACACATCTCTCCTTGCAGTAAGGAAGATGTAAAATGGGATATGAAATTACTTGGAAAGCAATACATTTTCTCTGTATGTTTTCCTGAGTACCAGATTTCTAAAAACTCCCTGACTGTGACCGGTTTCCTCCTGTGCCACAGGCATGTTGTGGGTAGCTTTGCATCTCATTGTGAAAGGCATTAGATAGCACAAGTGTGTGAAAATATATGGTAAGTTAGCCTTCCTTAAGGTAAGCAAAGGAAGCAGAATAAGATGCTGAAAAGTGGGACAACCTCAAAGCAGTGGGACATCTGGCTGCCCTGTACGAGATGGAATCGAGCAGCTGCTGAACTGTCAGAGGAATGCTCCACAAAGGCACACAGGAATTGTTTTTCCAGATCAAACTAATGGTAGCAGTACCAGATGCTTCAGAGGAAGACGTAAAACTTCCATAATAGGCAATTATGCAACAACATACTGAGGGATGTTTCCCCTTTAAGTCTAAGACATTTAGTGTATGATTTATACCCTGAAGAATGTGGATTGATTTATGTCCTGGATAAACCACAGTTATCCTTATAATTCATATAATGGCTAATCCTTTCTTTTGAAACATCTACATTCTATTTCTACATCTTGTGGTAGTTGTGCATTATTAGGAACCAAATATGAAGAAATTCTGCAACCGACTGAAACTCAAGGAAGAATGTAGAGGGAAAATGCAATGATGTAAATTAGAATATGGTCAGGAGGCCAGGAATAGTGTAAAAAAATGTGATGCACATGTTTTCCCTTTTAGCCACATGACAACATTGAGAATGGCAGAAGTATAGCTAACAAAGCTCAGGTTGTTGGAGCATCCACCCTGTATGGAGGGAAGTGGGACTGAGTGCTGCCAGTTGGCTGGATGAGGCCTCCTTTACTTCCTTGTATCAGAGCTGCTAACAGCTGCACCATCAAAGAGAAGAAGCACCTTCTCAATCAGAGTTTGTATACTCTCACCACGTGACACGCAGATTGGTGCTACCTTTGGGCTGCTTGTAGTCCAAATTTTGTCCAAGCCACCAAGCTGCTTCTGAGAGTTATTAAATGATAGACTAAGCTAGTAGAGTTATGTCATTGAGCTGGCTTTTCTAAGCAGGGCATTAAATCCCCATTGGCCAGTGTTGCTACAGTAGACTGAGCAATTTTTTTTTCTCTCAGATCGTGAGCATGTACTCTAAACTATTTATATTAAGAAAATGCATGCCAGGATCTGAATGTTTGCTAGGGGTATGACATGACAGGCACACATGCTACAGCTGTGTACATCCTGCTGCTGCCAGAGACAGTATTTCATTTTGAACTACTTAAAGAAGTAGTTTAAATTTTATGGCAACCCTCAAAGTGCACCAGTATATAAACACATTCTCGTCTTCAAGAGGGGTTTTGGTCTGTGCTACCACTTTTGAGCTAGCACAAAATCGCACAGATACAAATGGCAGATATCCATTTAAACATAAGCAGACTGAACAGTTAAGTTACTCAAGTGTTCCTCAGATTATAAAACTGTGAGGAATCTCTGTGCTAATCTAATCCAATCTTTCTGAAAGACATCCTGTGTTGAGTTATGGATTGCCAGAGACTGAGGTTTCACCATAATACTTGTTAAATTGTTCCAGAGGTTAATCATCTTCTTTATAAAACTAGTGCCTCTAAATCCGAATTTTTCCAGCTTCAATGTCCATCCACTACATCTTGTTATGTCTTTGTCTGTTGAACTGAAGAACTCCTAATTATCAAATATATTTTCTCCATGAAGATACTTTTAAACTGTGATTACATCATCTCTTAACCATCCCTTTGATAAACTAAGGAGATCGAACTGAGTTTACAATCCTTGTTTTCTTGTCCTTTAACCATTCTTGTACTTCTTCCCCAAATTGAGCCTCTCCCCTCCTTCATTTGCAAACAATTTTTGTAAGATGATGCAACCCAGACCTGGACCCGCTAATGTAATTACAGCCATACAGATACAAAATATAAAGAAGACATAGCGGCCCAACTCCTCCTCACTCTTCCAAGGATCAAAAAAAGCCATATTTGTTCAGTTATGATTCACTGTTTACATTTTGAGACCTATCAGCTAGCCAGTTCTAATAAACTCAATGTGTGCTGTGTTGATTTTTAGTCATTACAGTTTCTTAAAGAAATGTTCACTGGGTGTTCAGATGAATCCATGACATAAATCTATGTATATTGTATCAATGCTATTTACCTTTATTAACCCAGCTTGTAATCCCATCAGAGAAAGACATCTGGTTGGTTTGACAAGAACTATTTTCATAAACTCATGTTGATTGACATTTAATATATTACTCTCTTTTAGAAGTTGCAGTATCCCAATTGATATCATTTCAAAAGGAATTATTCTGCCAGCTGCTGAAAGACTACATTCTGTCCCTGTGGAAATTCTGTGGGTCATTTTGTATTAAATTGATTCTAACTTATATTAAACCTACCTCAGACTTTTGTCATATACTATAATGCAACCATCACTGCGAAGAGGCTGCCTTACACAAGCAGAATGACTGGGGTAAGAGTTCAAACACTTCACTACAAATTAAACGAAGCAGGTAGTCATATTTAAGCCTTAAGCTTCCAGAAAATTGATCTTCCTTTATAAGAAAAACCTATTGATCTACAGCTTATGTGAGTGTTTATTTCAAAAATATGTTAAATACAATTATGATAAAATAGGTCAGTAAATTAAAAAGTCCATTAAATGCAAAGCACAGATTTCTCCAGAGTCTATGCTTAGTGATAATACTATACTAGTAAATAAATAAAATTACCGTGGTTTACGTTTTGCTCCCCAAACCACATGAAGACAACCGAAATAATAATCACTGTGAGCTGCAATGGACAGAAATGTAATAACATGAAAAGTAACCAAAATGCCTGAAGTTCATGTAGAATAGGTTTGGAAATTTTTAATAGAATCCAGGGTGTTACAACTTAAACCACGTGATCAGATTCAAAAGAATTTGAATGGAAACTTACTAACTAGGTTTTACTAATATTCTGTAATCCTAGCATTAGTTCAATAAGAGCACTGCACTTCAGAATACTAGCATCTAGTCTTTAAGTTATGCATCCAGGTTTACTACATACCCAAAGCACAGACATAGATAATCCTGGAAGATACTCTACCTAAAATAACATGGTCTGCTGAACTGGAGCTTCTTAAAATAGATAGCAAGAAATGACAATAAAAGCATGAGGTCCCCATCCTCCCAGCTAGATCCCCAGGGTCTGGGCACACATTGCTCCCATGGCTGCACTGACTTCTCTGTGAAAGCCAGGTAAAAACTGTTTCTATAATGGGTTCTTTGCACACATACCTGTTTTGCTCCAGTGACTATAGAAGGAGGTGCAACAATCCACTCAGATTAGATACCTCATTTTTAATGGCTTAAGGCAAAATGAACCCTACTCTTGAAATCATAGATATACTTCAGTTTTAAGAGACAACTGCTGAAAGAGTTGTGTAGCTGATTTGTGGATCTGAGTACCTGCGGTGAACCAATCACATCTAATACTCCTTCTCTTTATGGCCCTATCTTTTTTGGTCAAGCTAAAGAAAAAAATTAACTCATTTATTTTTTCACAGAAATTCAAAATCATCCCTTTGAAATTCACCTTGCAAGTCCAGCAGTATATGTAGTGTGCCTCCTGTTTTCTGTCACACATGGCTTCCCTGTCCTTTTCCCTTTGACTGCACAAGAATAATCCAAAGAGAACATTCTTTTCAAGGCTTAGCTCCACTTATAAGGTGTGCTTAAGTTGTGCTAGACCCAAAGTACTTTACCAAGCTTCAATTCAGTTATCAACATAGTTGACCCAAAGGTGGCCTGAAGGCATAAGATAAGGCCCAAGACTACCTGGCTAGAAGCAATCAAAATTTCTTTGTATTAGAGAGAGCCACTTACTAACTGAATTTTCTGTATCCTTGTCTTATCTTGGTGATGATCATACATGTATCTGCTCTAACTGCTGGCCACCAACTAGTAAATTGATTCCTTTCCTGGCTTGCGATGAGTGACCACAGAGAGTAATTGCGCAGATGAGACATATCTGGAATTTCCATTCTCCCAGTCTCCTACGTTCTGAGAAAACTCATGATTGTTCCTTTTTTCCTGGGGGAAGGGGTATAAAACTGAAATAAGCATTTTTGATTTTGTAGAAATTAAGTCTGTTTAATAAGTTATTCTGGCAAAACATTCACAAACGTCTATTTTTTTTCAATCAAGAAACCCTTTTTTTCCCCTCTAGCAATGACAGTGCGGTCAAGGCTGTCAGAAGCATAAAAACTGGACTCATAGAAAGGACTCATGCACATATTCCACCATGCTGTTGATATTTTTTCTAAAATAGCAAAAAAAAAGTCTGAGTTCTATACAGTAGCACTTGTACCATTTCTCTCAGTAGTTACAAGATTGTCTAGTAAATACCGTGTGTCCACAGCCAAACCTAGTGATAAAGGGAAAAAAACAGGGTGGGATCAACTGCTGGAAAACCTGAAAGATTCTTCAACCACTTTTGTGTTTCTAAGCATAGCTGCCAAAGCCTATAATTATTCACATTATATTCTTGCACCTGGGTTAATGGCATAACCAAGTCTGACTTTCAATCCAAAATTGTTGTGTAGCATAGACTTGGTTGCAAATCACAGATACCCTGAGTCCAATAGGACTTTTCAAGGACTTTTTTTGCAAACTATCCAGGAGCCTGGCTTGACCCCCATCAACCTTCCAGTATGTTATAGCTAAAAAAAAATTAAAAACGCAGAGCTTGAAATGAAACGTACAGAGAATCAATTCAACTGTCATTTTCTGATACTTATAAAATCAGATACAGTATATAGGAGATGTTTCATCTTCTTTCTCCCACCCCCTATTTCAATTTTTAAGGAAATAAAGTATTCCCATATACAGAAAAAAAGTGATTTATTTTCAAAATAAAACAAATATTTTTCTTAAACCAACTTCTATTTTCCTAAATATTTGACAGGACCCGACTATACAGTTCTGAAGAAGTGTAGTCAGCTGTGTAGATTGACTTTTGAAGTGTAAAGTAAACCTTTACTTAACAGATGTCAGGAATATGATTTTGTGAGATAATGACAGCTTTTGTAATAGGTTGGTGGTGGTTCTTTCTAGGTGGTATGAATTAAGTTTTGGTGCAAACTCTTAAAAAATTGACAACATGATTATTAACAATTGACTGGAATCAGGGAAGAAAAATCAACAAAACTGACTGTACTTCTTTTTGTGTGTTTGAAAAGCACAAATTGCTCACTAAAATGAATGGAAGAACAATTATCTTTAATGAGTACATTCTTCTTTCATTTGGGAGCTGCAATAGAACTGAAATTCAGTGCCCAGAAAGACAACCTCAGACACCGTATTGAGATATCAGCCAAAGCTGACGTCTTCGTTAGGTCCATCTTCCTCTGCAGGACCTGAAGGTCCTAATTCCACACTAATTTAATGACAATCTCAAAAGATGACTCATCCCTCATCCAGTCAAAACCAACTCACTGCTCCACCCATTCACATGACTTCTACTTTTGGGGAGACAAAGGAAGCTCCAGTATAAGAATCACGGCTTCTACAATCTTCCTAGGAAGCAGGACTGCTCCTGCTGTCAGCACAGTCAACTGCACGAGAAAGGCATTAATACTCCCTCTCAATATTTCACACAGAGCCAATCCTTTGCTGTGCAAAACATCAGCAGGGAAGGCTTGGAAAAGTTTATGCACCTGAGATGAGTGGCACTAACTTTCCCTGCTGGCTGAACCCATTGGTATTTGGTATAGATCCCAGCAAACTTTCTCATCCTCCAAAAATAGCCCTATGGACTGTCACAGTGCTGTCTGATTGGCTGCAATTGTTCTGTACTGTTAGCTGGAGCATATAATCCTGAACTGGAGACAGAAACTTGGGCTTATTGCAGGATTGAGAGAAAAGATGAGGGACACTTTTAGCTCTGGTGGTCCCACACTCAACTTGCTTGATGGGAACCAGGAGCTGCCCTAGGCAGTCCTGAGAGCGTGGGTTTTCACAGAGGCTGGGTCTCCATTAGAAGGGAGTACTAACATGGACATGTGTACTGACTCGTTTCTCACTTGCTGGCCCTGTGCCTGAGAGCCAGACCTGCTTCTATATATATCAAAATTTTAGAAGTCCCGTGGGAACAGCTACCCATTGCCAGTGAAACCACGTGTTGCTCATCCCCTCTCAGCGCTATGTTGCCAGCTCCTGGCCCTGCCAGCTGACACAGTGCTGAGGCCAGCAGTGGAGAGGATGACCAGCCATCCCCACCTGCCTGCTGGGTCACCCAGGGACCAGTGCTCAGCACCTCTCCTGCTTCCTCATCACAGTCCTTCTGACTGTGGCCCCTGTAGTACTTCTCCTGCCACTCCAACTCACCTCTATGTCTGCCCAATTTTATTTGGGATCATCTTTTTCCTGTCAGCTCCTCACTGCATTTTTGCAATTATACATTTTCTTTCATCTTCTCTTTATTGCAATTTTCCATACTGTTTCTCAGATTCTTGTTCCAACCTTCGGGTTCCCATGAATCCTCTGAAACCAGTTTTATAGCTTTCCTCCACACATAAATTCAGCTCTCCTTTCACCCTATCAATACACATTTGACAATCCTCTCCACTCTGTTGCTCCTAATTTCCCAGTCTACTATATCCCTGAATATTTTGCACAGGGATGTGAGGAGGGGAGACAGTGTAGAATCACCCAGAACCTTTGTATATGGGTACAAACGCCATCGCAAGTCCGAGGTTAGAGGTGCCAGGTTATTAAAAAGTGACCATTAATATCCAGGCCAAATGTTACTTCAAAGCATCTACTTCTGTCCTTCTCAGAATTGCCATTTTTACTTTCCAACAGAAGCTAATGAAGAAAAAGAAAATACTTTGTTCTGCACAGGGAATTAATGCAGCAGGCCTGCAGTGGCTTTTCTGCTGCCATCCTCATCTGCAATCAAAATCCATGTTAAGTCCCTTGTAAATACACACCCTCAGCATTTCTTCTAAATACATGCTATTTACACAACAGCCCATCTGTCAACCCTCTTTCATGGCCACAGGTGGAGGATGAAAAATTCTTTTGAACAGAGCACTGAGGGTCTTTGGAGGAAAACTTGTTTGCTGCTGTATAGCTGGGCCTCCCACAGAGCCAAGATCTGCAGCCCTTGGGGGCTCCCAGCCATGTCTGGGCTTTAGTCAAACAGTGCCCAGGGCAAGCCAGAATTTCATGCCATTCCAAAACACTAATTGATTGGGGATAAACATTAACCTAGAATTTCAGTCTTGCACTCTAGTCTTAAGCATGCTGGGCAGCCGCCCAGCTAACCCACCCCTCAGGCTAAAAATACTTCAAGGGTCTTTGTATAAGACCCAGAAGGTTGTGGAACTTTAGTTCATTTCATTGTATGGACAACTACAAAGCATCTAAATATTTTTATTTTTAAGAGCTTCCCTTCTTTTACTTCAGAAAATGGTTGTGCAAATATGGTGGACAGAAGCAGTGCACATCCCAAGCTCTTGAAATGGGCTCATTGGTTCAGAGGTCAGAGCAATGAACCAACACCTCAGCCCAGACTGCAAACAGGCCAAGCAATTATTTAGAGCACATACACATTTACAGTGACAATCCACCTGTTCCCTGAACTCTGAGAGACATCTTGTCCTTCCAAAAATGTCATCACAGGTTCTCAGCAGATCTGGCAAAGAGTATGTGCAGTTTGAATACCACTGGCCAGAGTCCAACACAGAGCATATAAGCCCTGGGCTTTCACTACATCAGCAGTGAGGGAATAAAGTTTCAAAGAGGCAGAAATCAAAGAAAGAATGACAGAGATTTTTATGACACTCTAAAACTATTTGTTGAGAGCTGTAAGGTTGCTAGCCTCCCTGTTTTATTTTTCCAGAATGATTAAATTACTTAACTAAAACAGAAACAACCCACAGTGACACAAAACTCAAACTGATAAAAAGCCAGCATGTGGTAGATTGTCCTTAAAGCCAGGTTGCACCTTGCCTTGGCCATAGAATATACTTATTGTGTTATTTTTTCCATTATTTTTTTTCTTCTCATTCTGCTCATCTTAAACTTTGTTTATAATTCTGCAACATCCTTGCTCATCTTTTCTTCTTTCTTTTTTCTTTTCTTTCTGTAGTGGAAATTATTTCTGGGCCTTCTACTCCAGTTTCATTCTGGTAGAACACAAAACCAGTAATGCTGAAGGTAAATTTCTGAGCCGAAAACATTTGAGTTAGTTCAAAATTGGGTAAACCCACTCAGGAACTGAAGGCCCTCCTCTTCAAAGGAAGAAATGGGAAGATAAGACATGAAGAAAATAGTGCAGATAAATCTCTCATTTGCTGCATCATCACCAGCTGAGGACATTTCCACACCTTCCCATGCAATACTACACCTTTGGCTGTTGCCCAGATCCACTGCAAGAAAAAGCACCCTGACACTAACATCCTAGCTTAGGTCCTGGAAGTAGAAGAGCTGCTTTTACATAGCACAGGACCCTAACAAAATAACTCTGCTTCTCAGCATGACTAATTATGAAAGAACAGTATCCTGAAACCAGATGAGAAGTTGGCTTGGGAATATCTATAGCATGCTGTATGGTACAACATAGATATGCCAAATCAAAGCTACTGTTCAGTACAATCCTTCCTGTGAATGCTACTCCCACAAACGTCAGTCAGAATCATGTTTCTGACATGAAGTGCCCAATGACAGCAACAGTGAAGTGTTTGGGAGTATGCTGCCTTCCAACTTTCAAGTCTTTTATGTCCTTAAGATGTATAGCTGTCAAAAATAGAAGTTTTTCCATTATTCTTTGTCCTTTCAATCTTTTACTTTGCAACTAGGCATATTCTCTCCCATCTGCCTTCTCTCCTACTGATAGTTAAGTTTTCTGCCTGTGGTGCATAAATGCAAAGTAATGTGTTATGTGGGCAGGGATGAAAGGTCCATTAGACAACAAAAAATGTACATCCCTGGAGTATTCACTTTCATCAACCTAGTTACCCCATCAGAGTCCTAATTGGTCTGTCAATGGCCCATTTCAAACTCCAGAAGCATTGAGAACTGAGCAGCTGGAGAGAAAAGCATTCTAAAAACTGTACAAGTAATATCTTATAGGGGACGTAACAGCAGACCCACATGCTTTTCCCAACAGATTTCCCTTTGTAACTTTCCTCAGATGAACAACGTTACAGCACATAGAAAATACGTCCTGGCTATTTCATATGGTCTTGACTACCGATCAGTTCTAACTACATACACAGTTCTGTTTGGGTGCTGCTCAGAGTAGTCTGGTGAGCTGTGGTACAGAATGCTGTAATTCTTTTACTCTGCAGTGTCTGCCTGACTCATTTGTAGCTGATGGCTAAACTTTGATACAATTGCTGAAACAGCCTTGAAATGGGAACTGCCTGTAACTGATGTAGTGATGTCTACCAGCATTTGCAGAAGCTAAAAGACAAGCTCCAAACACTAGCCTCATCTGGAGTAGCATGTACAGTTCTGTTTACCCCTGTTCCAAAAAGACATACAGAAATTGGTGCAGGCCAGGAAAATTACTCCCAACTTGGCGTGGAGAGTAGATTCACGTTAGAGGAGTCTGAGAACAAGACAAAGTGTGAGGATACAGACAGACCTAAGTTCTCCTTAGAGTATAGTAGCCAGAGTACGGCACTCCATGTCCATACCACCTGGGTCACATCTGGCCCATGCAGTGCACACCAACAAGGTGCTCTCTTCATTTGTCGATATCCACGCAGAGATACATGTGGCTTCTTTAGCCTAAAGAAGCAGAAGGTACATTTACATCAATGTTTTGATGTAGATCAGTTTTGAAGCAGATTGCTTCACCCTTCAGAATGGTTTTAGAGGTCACCAGCTGTATTCCTTTCAGATGAAATTAATTTGGAATATGCAATAAAAGTTCATCTGGTGAGCTCCAGCCACTAACAGGAGTTCAGTCCATGGGATCAGACTCAACCAACCAGTGTAAACAAAATCACAAAATTGTTATATGTGAACTCCTCAGCACTAAGCTTCATTCTACAGATTTAGTCATACTTAACTATACTTCTTTCCAACGTAGACATAGCTAAATAAGTCTACTTGCTGAGATGCAGACTAAGAGAGCACATGCTGAGCACTGCTGCCCAGCTAGATTGTTTCAAAGACTCCTTGTTTAAAATTAGCTCAAGCATTTTCACACTGCTCTAAGTTAACAACAGTGACTGCAGTGAAGAAATTAAAAAGAACCATTAGAGTTATGAAATTCTGGCTCATCTTTTTAGCAAGACCAAAAAAGGATAAGGAGTTTTGAAAAAGTTTTAACTTTATGGAAAGAATTGGATGATCTGATTGTTTGTGTCAAAGAGGGGATTGAGAGGACTTCGTCTTCTCCCACTTCTGCCTACTTAGGTGTCACTTGCTACACTTCAATATTCAATATGTGCTAGCAAAGAACTAAAAAACAGTCTTGCAAGTAGCAATGAAACAACAAAGGATTTATTCGAAAGATAACTTGGACTCTTTCTCCTCCTTGTAGTAAATACGGAGAAGCTAAGACAAGGTCTCTAGCACCACACTGGGAAAACTCTGCTGAAAAAGCCCTGAAGAACTGTCACACTTGACTAATTGAAACAAACTGGGAAACCCAAGAAATGCATCTTTGTTCTCAGACCTGAGCTGAGCTCAAGGGAACACAGAAAAATTATAGGACCATATGTGGAATGTCTTTGAAATATATATAAGCTCTGTCACATGTAGATGGACCTTCTTTCATAGACAATGGACTTGTTTTCTTTTTCAATGAGGAGAGAGGCATAAGGGAGTTTCTTATGACCCCCTAATTCTTTGTTTACAAACAAAATCAGAACAGCTTAAACGTTGCTTTAAATTTTATGAACTGGTTCCAAGGCAATTATATCCTTTGTGGCTTGTCAAAATGTACTGGGCTCTGGCAATACTGTAATCACTGGAGCACACATAGTGCTATGCCCAGCACAAAAATTAGCACTAGTGCCCAGATCCTTCAGCCATTACGGATCTTTACCTCTCCCGGGTACATGCCCTAGGCTGTTGCCAAAGGGAAGGAGAGCTGATTCTGTGACAAGTGTCTGTCATGAATCCCTACAGCAGGAACATAGCCAAGGTTAAAGGGGCAGAAATTCGATCCTGGCCCTTTCACTGTTCACCTTAGAACCTTTGTTGGATTATACTTGCTACCCAGGGAATTTTGCAGAAAGCATCAAGTACAGGGACATCTCCAAACAGCCAGTTCACCAGCAGCAGTGGAAAAATCTCTGAGGTATGCAAAAGACATGTAGGTTTGTGATTAGTGAGCTGGACAGATTGGTCAGGAACTCGAGGCTTCTCATCTTTCTCACTGACTTCTTCTCTACCCTTGGGAATGCCACCTAAACTTCTGTGCATCAGGACCCATAACTCTGAAATGCAGCTTATGAAACCTACCTACTTATTGTGATCTGATCATATTTATAAAGTCAGTTTGCATCCACAAATGGCAGGACTTTATGAGTTGTAAGAACCATTAGTGTGGGCTGAGAAATATACAAAGTAAATAGCTAGAGTTCCACTATAAGATATATTTAAAGAAAGTGTGGGTGTAAGCCTGTAAGCCTTCATGTTCAAGAAACACACTTTCTTTGTTTCAGTATTCATTTCCCACTTGTCATTCAAAATATTTAGAGACTAATCATTTTTAACACTTGTTTTTTTTCCTCGTGACTGAGGACAATAGTTCATAGAAGTTGGACAAGTTTTAAATAAGTAAAGTAAAAACCCATGAACTTTGGAAAGCTGAGCACAAATTAATATATTTTTTAAGGGGGAAATTGTTTTTTTACTTACCGGTTGTGCTTGTGCTGAATTTAAAATAGCATGACAACTCATTTTTCAAGAAACGAGGAACTCCAAAAATAACAGCATGATTGTTACTTAATTCTGTGCATTTTTTAAAATAGCATTGCTTTGAGTGACCTTCTTAAAGTGAATGACACTAAAGCTTTTATCGATAACAGTCAGAGGGAATTATATCAAGTACAACGTGTTGGCTCTGCCTGCTATGTCTACTTACTTTCAGTGCCACAGCTGTTTAGTGCTTCTTCAAAATCAGAATGTCTATACAATTCTAAAAAGTAGTAAATCAGGTATCATGATCCGTTATCTTGAAAGTCTAGCAGCAGTGACCAAATCCTCTGAATGCTCTGCTACCCAGCATTTATCCTACATGCATGAAGGGCCAAGGCTGACACTAGATTAAGTGATGCATGTTCAGATCATGTCCAGACTGGAGTGGATATGGAGAGGAGACCTGAGACTGAAATCAAGACTTGGCTGCTTCCAGGGTTAGTATTTTGGGACAAGCCTGTAAAACATTTGTGTAAATTTTAATTTCACAGAGGTATAATCTGTACAAGCAACAGTATGAGGAGCATTTCAGCCAACACAGAGATATGCAGATATAACTGCCATTTCATATGCACTTTAAGTCAGTGTCAGTCAGAACTCATGCCATCAAAAATGATCTTAGACCTGTTACTGTAGGCTGCCTGTTATGTTTATCTCACCGTAAATGTGGTGGTTAGGGACATAGTTTAGTGGTGGATTTGGATGTGCCAGGTTAACAGTTGGACCTGACAATCTTAAAGTTCTTTTCCAGCCTAACAGATTCTGCAATTTCCTTGATCAAGTCCATAAGAGAGCTCTCATGAATGGTTTTGCCATCAGTACAGAAGGATTGGTGGGAGGATAGTGATGAACAGCAGATGCAGAACAATGCTGGGACCTTTTATTGACATCATTGACTCGTATCACTGTAAAATCGCAGCCTATGTCTACAGAAGAAAAAAAAATTCCCATGTTTTCATGAAAGTGTGGGTTTGCATAGCTTGTATGACAAGACTTTTTTCATCTGTTCTTGTACAGTTTGTGACCATGGGGAAAATCAGCAATGAGCTTCCAAGAATCAGATGACTTGATGCGAGCTTATAGTTTTCAATGTGATTTTTCTTCTGTTTTTTTTTTTTTTTTTCTTGAAAAGAACCAGAAGAAAAATAGACTTTCTTTTACATTTTTAAAATTAGAGGAGGTTTCAGTTCTACTGACCTGTCTTCTGCTGACTGCTTGCCCAATATAGAATAATATTATCATTAACAGGCAGACCAGCAGCCGACCTCCTCCCTCTGCTACCACATCACACACCAGAGATCCAAAGTGCCAGACAGCCAGAGGAACAAGTCAATGCACTCACCTGCCACAGGGGACATGAAGAAGGGAGCAAGCCAGCCAAGGAGCCAAGCCTTGGGTAATGGCAGCAGCCAGGCTATGAGCCCAATTATATAGCAGGGACTCAGAGACAGCTTCATGTTCTTGTTCTGCCATCCTGGGAACTCCACTTGACATGAAGAGTCAGGGAGCCCTTCTGATAGCCAAAATACCCACATAGCAACTCAGAGTAGACAGACCTCCCAACCTCACTGCAGGCAGAGTCAGCTCTTATAAAGGTGGCTTCTTGTCCCACCTCCATGTTAATGTGGAAGGTGGAGGCACCTGGTGGTGATCTCCTCATCAGTTCCCACCCAAGGCTGGCCAGAACCTGGGTGAAAACCAGTCAGGAGGGTCTTTCCTGCCCAGTTGTGGACATCATCCATATGCCAATCCTGATTCAGAGCTGAGGGTTTAACCCCAGCACTTCAACCTGTTAGAAATCTTATATGCAAGACAAAGTCAATTTTGCATTTCAGACATTCTTGTGGAAATTCAGCTATTCTTTAAGGAACCTGACTTTGGTCTGGAAAACATGCTCTGTCTGGTTTGAATTCAACCCAAAGCTAAACTACAGGCAAAGCTGAGGTCCAGAACTTGGACTAAAATATCACTAAAAGGGCACAAGTGCCATTGCTGAGGGATTTCTACAAGTCACGTTTGGTTACACCTCAGTAAAATGCCAGATCAAATGCCTGCCGGTCAATATGCAAGTCAGATTCAAAACAATGTTATGATCACTTTGAGGTAAGGACAAGAAAGAACACGTAAGGGAACAGCATGCAGACCAGTCATGGGTGACACACTGAGAGCAAACCCCACACAATTGGTTCCCAAAATGTATACATGCAAAAAGACCCCTTCCATCTCCACAGCACTCCAAAGCCACTGTTGTGTTCTGTCCCAGGTGCCAGACCCAGCTGGACAGCCAAATCTACTGGCATCTCTGTTCAGAAGAAGGGTGGGATAGATGAGCAGAAAGAGTGAATTTGAGAAATTTACCTCAGTCTTCACTGCAAAGA